>NC_057799.1:451415952-451449820 GCF_018294505.1 Triticum aestivum | reverse complement strand
CCCCTGTTTCGATCGTAGGAGGTCCGTTTCCTCCGTTTTGTGGTACGCCACACTCCTCCCGATCAATAGGACCCCCGTTTCGACCGTAGGAGGTCTGTTTCCTCCGTTTTGCGGTACGCCACACCCCTCCCCATGAACACGACGCATTCTGTTGCCTCCCCATGAACACGACGACGACGTTCTTTCTCCGTTCTGACCCAGCCATGTACACGAGCCCTGGCCGTACGTATGCGCGAGTAGGCGTTCGAGACCCCGCCCGTATGTACACATACGTGGCCGTATTTTCTTTCTTGCACCCTGGCCACTATACGTACGTGTACATGCTACGTGCACGCCTCTACTACGACACGTACGCGCCTCTACTACGACACGTGCGCGCCTCTACATCCACCAGTATATATGTACGTACACGTTCGCGACCAGAATGACAACGCTACATACGCTTCGACCAGGTGGGTCCCGACTGTCAGGCACTTCCTTGCCTGCAAAGATGTAGCTGGTGGGTCCCAGCAGTCAGGGGGCGAATCATTTTTTTTTGCCCGGACGCACTTCCTTGCGTGCGAAGATGTAGCTGGTGGGTCCCGGCAGTCAGGGGGAAACGTTTTTTTCACGAAATACAGTGGCCCGTCCGGTGGGTCCCAGCTGTCAGGTGGAGGAATAATTATTTTCCGCGTAATAAGGAGGCACTTCCTTGCTGCGGCCGTGGACCCAGTTGTCAGCCTCTCCACGTACAGTCCACGTCCGATGGAAGTCGTTCCTTGACCACGTTGACCACGCCATGCCGAGAGCACCAGGGCGGTGGACGACGGCGAGGCCTAGGAAGGGGACGACGGGGAGTCGGGGAAGACGCGGCAGTGGAAGCCCGCTCGGAGAGGAGTACGAGGGTTCACTGGTTCGGCTACGGTGTGAGGCTGCCGTCGCCGCAGGGCCTGGCCAGCGGTGGGAATAGTAGGGGGCGGTGAGGCCTCCGCGGCAGCACAGCCGGCCACGGGAGGCAGGAGCATGCGGGACGACCGACGCTGCTTTGGGCGGCTGGAGCAAGAAAACCAGAGGTTGAAGAAGCACTACGGCCGTTGGATGGACATCGTACGGTCACTGGAGCTAGAATCGTGCATATTGACTAAGTTGACAAAGCCCTCCGTCCCCGTCAACTTAGTAGGCCCACAAGTCAGCCTGCCACTATACTGGGTCCCAGCTAACATGGGGAGTATTCATTTTTTTTGTGCGTAATAAGGAGGCACTTCCTTGCGTGCGAAGATATACCTGGTGGGTCCGAGCTGTCAGCGGCGGTAATGTTTTTTCGTGAAATACAAAGGCCCTTTCGGTGGGTCCCTGATGTCAGGTGGAGGAATCATTATTTTGCGCGTAATAAGGAGGCATTTCCTTGCATGCGGCCGTGGACCCAGCTGTCAGCCTCTCCACGTACAGTCCACTTCAGATGCATGTCGGTCGTTGACCACGTTGACCAGGCCGCGGCGAGAGCACCAGGGTGGTGGACGACGGCGAGGCCTAGGAAGGAAACGACACGGAGGCAGGGAAGACTTGGCAGTTGTTTCCCACGCGGAGGGGAGTACGACTGTACGAGGGTTTACTGGTTCGTCTGCCGTCGCCGGAGAATAACAGTAGTTGTGGGTGAGTAGAGGGATGGCTAGGCCAGCGATGGGAGTACGGTGGGGCGGTGAGGCCTGCGCGGCAGCAGAGCCGGCCGCAGGGAGGAGGGAGCAGGCAGTCCCGCCGGCCCTTGTTTGAGCGGCTGGAACAGGAAGAGCAGAGATTGAAGAAGCACAACGGCCGTTGGATGGCCATCCAACTGTCACTGCTTGTGCGTCAAACTTTTTTTTAGGAAAGCCTCAAATCTGTGGAAAACAGCATACAGCCCATCTACCATTATTTCTAATAATTTACAGCCCATTTGCTAATTATTAAGTTTTTTTTGGAGCCCATATTCTTTTTGTTAGTATTACAGCCCATATTGTGGCCATGGTTAAAAAATTATACGAAATTTTGCATGTTTCGGTGCGGTCCGAACTGTTTTTAATCCCGAAATTTCAACTCACATTCAAACTGATTTTAAAAATAAAGGTATATCAATATAAAATCCAACAAATTCTCCACGCATAAAAATTATTGTAATTTAAAATCTCGAAATGAAAAAAAAGATATTTGAAACTAATTGTCGGTTTGATGTGTTTTAAAAATGTACAACCCATTTCTCATTACTGATGGGCCATTTTCTCGGCCAGCCGAATGAAAGCTCTCCTCGTCTTGAAAGATTTGCAGCCCAACAGGCCTGACAAAGCGACTTACTTGGCTAATCACGAAAAAACTGGGTTGTGGCCGTGGACCCAGCTGTCAGCCTCTCCCCGTACAGTACTCTTCCGATGGAAGTCATTCCTTGACCATGTTGACCATGCCGCGCGGAGAGCACCATGGCGGTGGACGACGGCGAGGCCTAGGAAGGGGACGACGCGGAGCCGGGGAAGACGCGGCAGTGGAAGCCCGCGCGGAGAGGAGTCAGAGGGTTCACTGGTTCGGCTGCGGTGTGAGGCTGCCGTCGCCGCAGGGCCTGGCCAGCGGTGGGAATAGTAGGGGGTGGTGAGGCCTCCGCGGCAGCACAGCCGGCCCCGGGAGGCAGGAGCATGCGGCACGACCGGCGCTGCTTTGGGCGGCTGGAGCAAGAAGACCAGAAGTTGAAGAAGCACTACGGTCGTTGGATGGACATTGTACGGTCATTGGAGCTAGAATCGTTCATATTGACTAAAGTTGACAAAGGCCCCCGTCCCAGTCAACTTAGTAGGCCCACAAGTCAGCCTCCCACCAAGGTGGGTCCCAGCTAGCCGGGGGAGTATTCATTTTTTTGTGCGTAATAAGGAGGCACTTCCGGTGGGTCCGAGCTAACAGCGGGGGGAACATTTTTTTTGCGAAATACGGTGGCCTGTCAGGTGGGTCCCAGCAGTCAGGGGGCAAACGTTTTTTTCGCAAAATACGGTAGCCCGTCCAGTGGGTCCCTGCTGTCAGTTGGAGGAATCATTATTTTCCGCATAATAAGGAGGCACTTACTTGTTGCGGCCGTGGACCCAGCTGAGACTCTCCACGTACAGTATACTTCCGATGGAAGTCGTTCCTTGACCACATTGACCTCGCCGCGTTCCGTTGCATGCATCCGTCCATGGGCGTGGTGCGTCCCCGCTGTCAGCCTCTCACGTACAGTCATCTTCCGAGGACTCTCGGTTGTTGACCACGTTGACCACACCGTGCCGAGCGCACCCAGACTGGAACGACCCGGAGATGGGCAAGATGGGGCAGTGGAGTCGCAGATGGAGAGGAGTGGGAAACTTCACTGGTTCGGGTGCGCGGCAGCACAACCGCGGTGCCGCCCATGAGAGACAGGAGCAAGAACAGAGGTTGAAGAAGGAGCACGGCTGTTGGATTAACATCCAATGGTCCAACTGCTAGAATCATTTGTTGATTAAGTTGACAAAGCCGTGCGTACACGTCCGCTTAGTAGGCCCACAAGTCAGTCACCAAATCTGACGGGTCCCAGCTGTCAACGGGATGAATAATTTTTTTCGCAAAACAAGGAGGCCCTTCCTTCCATGCGAAGATACAGCCGGTGGGTCCCAGCTGTCAGGTGGAGAAATAAATTTTTTCGCAAAACAAGGAGGTCCCTCCTGTTGCTGGTTCGAATCCAAACCTAGACTATGACTATATATGGTGCTATGCTACTCTGCAAGTAATGAAACTGACATATCCAACATTCGCTTCTCCTCTTCTCTACTTACTCTGTCTAGCATCAGAAGCTCTGGCCGCAGCAACCATGTCCGCTGGCTGCTCGTCCACCTGCTCTTCAGCAGGCAACAACCAGATATGCGCCAAGTCACCACCCGTACCATCGCCTGTGGGTCTCATCACACCCCCGCCGGCACGCGCACCGCAGCCGATTGCTCATTGCAACCCGCTGCCGTTGGTGTGGTGCCACTGCTGCAAATCACGCAGAGTCATCCGTCGCGTCTCAACCACAATCCGCAACCCTGGCCGAGTCTTCTACAAATGTCCGAATCATGGGGTAATAATATGTTTAAGTGTTGTTCTGCTGCTTTTAGTTGCTGATTTTTTTAATAGTTTGGTTGATGATCTTCCAATTTGATTCATGCAGAAAAGGGAAGATTCGTGTGATTTGTATTTCTGGGAAGTTGCTGATGTGGGGGATTGCAACTACGCTGATTATTTGGTTAGCCGGGGAATCCCAATACCAGCAGGTTGGGGTGTTGGACAAGTAACTGAAGGAACGGCAGAAGAGGAAGATGCAGAGCAGAAGGTTAAAGATGCAGTTCCTCTGATCATGGCCAAGCAAAAGCTGCTGAACGGCCTTGACAGCAATGATGAGATGAAAGAGCTTGTGAAGATAATGGGCAAAATTGATGTGCTCTGTAGGATGATTGTCTCTTTATTTGCAGTGTATGTAGCACTCGTGATGTATTCAGTGGCTACGACATGAGCACTTTGCTGAAACTAGTAATGAATGAAACCTGTGTAGCAGGCTGGGCGCAGTGTTGTGAACATCTAATGATTTCTATTAACGGAAATCAGGGGGTATCCCGTTTTGCTCATGTAAATAAATAAATAGCAGAGGCCCTGTCGGGTCAGCTTTGTTCTCATTTGAAGACGTCGAGCAAATTACAGTCCAACAGCAAACTATGTCATCAAATTCAAGTTTCACAGCCAAATATGAGTACAACTAAACAACAATGTCATCATGTTTTAGTTGTCATACAATCACCAAACACAAATCAGCATACATAACAAGTGATGTTCTCATAGTAAAATACTAAACAACATGTTCATCAGGTTTCAGTTGTCATAGCAAACACAATTTCACATAGTAGATAAAAACGTCTTCTGACGGGCAAATACGACAAAAGCAATGTAATCATCATCCGCAGCAGCAGCGTCAACATCTTCGCCATGTGTATCAGTCTGAATCGTAATTCCCCACAGTGTCATATTCTTCTTTGTCCTCAACGTCCTCGAACGTTGGCTTCTTCTTGATCAACTCTTGTATGTCCACAGCACGACAGGCAATCTTTTTGCCGGCGTCATTGACGTGATGGTTCTCAAAGATATTAGGAACATCTGTGTTATCTTGTACATCAGGAGCAGTGTAAGCATCATCTTGTTGTGCAACTTCATTAAACGAATTCCTCTGCTCAAACCTTTGCAATACTCTCCAGTCATTGCTACGTGCAAATGTGTCTTCCAAGAAAAATATATGTGTTGCTTGATTTGCCAAAATAAAAGGCTCGTTGGTCTGGTACGCCGCCTTGACATTGATGGATTTGAAATAATCATCAGCTCTGGGTTTTGCGATCCTGGAAAACAGGTTATACCAACGACAGCACAATAGAACCACACACCGATGATCCTCGAAACTGGAGATATACTGCAACTGAACAATGTCTGTTATGTTAGCATACATTTCAGTTGTCTCTTTGTCATACGTATCCGTGCTCATGATGGCACTGTTTTGTGTCTTCCTGCCTTCGTCTCGTGCAAGGGTGTTGTAGCGCACATCTCCAACAACGCAAGATTCATAATGTCTTACCCGAGTATCAGGACCCATTGCTAGTGAGTAAAGGGCATCATCAATTGCCTGCCCATCGTCCCGCATCTTCTTAACCTATGGTTAGAAAATAGACAAGATGATCATCTTATGTACTCAATATATTAAAAAAACTGACAGTGCACTTCAAAAGCTTACATGGTTCTTGAACCATTTCGCAAATCCTGCCATAACCAGTTTGTCAATGTTTCTTGGATTTTGCGGCAGTAACTCCTCTTTGTAGATGCTGCACAACATAGTGATCGTGTCAAACATCTAAATATATAAGAATGTGCTGCGAGTTTAGTAGATTACGATGTATAAGCTGCAGTACTGCACTTACTTGATATAAGGTAGTATCTCAGGACAGTTATTCAACACATACCAAACCATTTTGTCCAAATCTTTAGGTTTTTCCTCTTGTCGACTCTTCCCTGTAACTCGAACAAAATAATCGAAAACATTGATCCCGGGATTGTCTTCACCCACCTCTTTGCTAAGCTGATCAGCTGTTTCAATGTATTTTGAGCAGAATGTCAATGCTTCTGTAGCAATGTAAGCCTCTACAATGGAACCCACGGGTCTAGCTCTGTTCCTAACATAGCCCTTGAAAGTGCCTAGCCGCCTTTCAATAGGGTACATCCAGCCATACTGTACTGGACCTCTAAGTAGTGCCTCATCAGGTAGATGAACAGCCAAATGCACCATCACATCAAAGAAGGCTGGAGGATATATCTTCTCAAGGTCGCATAGGATAGTTGGTATCTTGTCTCTAAGATGCTCCAAAGCATCTATCCTGATATTCCTACTGCAGAGTTCCCTGAAGAATTGTCCCAACTCTGCAACTGCTCTGTATAAGTCAGGGCGGCCCAATCCTCTAAGGATAACAGGTAAAACCCTTTGAAGTAGGACGTGGCAGTCATGAGTTTTCAACCCTTGTACCTTGTTTCCATCTGCACTGACTCTCCTTTCAGGGTTGGAAGCAAATCCATGTGGGAATCTCACACGTGACAGGACCTCGCTGAATTCTTTTCTTTTTACCTTGTCCAAGACGTACACAGCCGGTGCCATATCCTGTGGTTTACCTTCATCTTGCACCTGCAAATCCTTTCTGATACCCAGGTGTGTCAAATCAATCCTAGATTTTAAGGTATCTTTCGTTTTGCCTTCAATATTAAGAAGTGTGCCGATAATGCTGTCACATATATTTTTCTCGATGTGCATCACATCAAGATTATGCCGCAGATCCAAATATTTCCAATACTCCAAGTCCCACAAAGTGGACCTGCGGGTAAACAATAATCTCTCTTCTACCCTGCCACGCTTCCTTTTCCCGCTACCATTACCAGGATGGTTTCCTGGTGTAATATGCCTGACCTTCTCTAATTCCACTTGCAACTCATCGGCGGTGAGCCTCTTTGGCGCATCACGGTTTTCATGCTTTGCATTGAACACATGTCTTCGGTATTTTCTAGGATGCAGCTTGTCCTTAGCAAGGAAACGGCAGTGTCCAATGTAACGGATCTTGCTAAGTATTGCGTATGACAGCGGATTCCTGTCACAGCGAACACATGCATTGTAACCATGTGTCGTTCGCCCTGACATAGTGCCCAAAGCCGGATAATCATGGATGCACCAAATTATAACAGCACACAGAAAGAAATCGGCTGGTGGGCTGCTATATAGATCTCGAGTGAGAACACCCTTCCATAGTTGTTGAAGTTCCTCCACAAGAGGCTCCATGAACAAATCAAAATCCTTTCCAGGACTTTTTGGACCTGGGATGAGCAAGGCCATCATGTAGTTTGATTCTTTGGTGCAGACCTTTGAAGGCATGTTGTAAGGGATAACAAGCACTGGCCACATGCTATATGTGGCGCTCTGGTGGCCAAATGGGTTAAATCCATCTGAAGCTAAGCCAAGTCTAATGTGTCTCGGGTCAGCAGCAAACTCTTTGTGTTTATCATTGAAGCTTTTCCACTCACTACCATGAGATGGATGGCTCATTACATTCTGATCTCTGTACTCCTGGTTCCTAGAATGCCACAGTACATCCTCTCTTGTTTCAGCATCATGAAACAACCTCTGCAATCTTGGTATAATTGGAAAATGTCTTCGAAAATTATGAGGAATCCTCTTCACAGCATCGCCATCTTTCCATCTTGATGATTTGCATTTCGGGCATTCACTTAAGTTGGCATAATCCTTCCGGAACAGAACACAATTATTCTTACAAACATGGATCATATCATATCCAATTCCAACTGCACGAAGGAAATTCTTCATTTTACTGTAGGTGTGTGGCAGCTCAGACGCATCTGGGAAAGATTCGCGGAAAGCAGCCAACATCGCATCGAATGATTTGTTGGTCATCCGCTCAGATGTCTTCACCTAAAGAAAGGTGACCATAGCTGAGAATACTAACAGCTTATTTCCTGGGGTGACAGCAACATTGCATTGTTCCAACATGCGGGCCCACAGTTTTTCTTTTGCAGGTGAAAGTTCACGGAATGAACGAGCATTTCGTAGCATTGTTTCAATGTTGGTCAAACTCACTGGCTCCGCCACCGCCTCCTCCTCCTCCTCTTCCACCTGAGCATCAGGCAGATCAAGATGGTGATCTGCTGCTTCCACGTAGTCAATAACATTGACGTTCACAGCTTCACCATGATGAACCCACCTAGTATATGTGACCGACATCCCATACAAGTGTAGATGATTTTGCACAGTTGACTGGGATCTTGTAACTGAATTCATACAACTGCTACACGGGCAGAGCACATCTGATTTTGGACCACGGTACTCAGCTCTGATAAAGTTCATGAAGTTTTCAACCCCCTCGACATATGCAGCAGAGAATCTTCGAGCAGAAGTTATCCAAGTCCTGTCCATCTGTTAGACATACAAATTAGTTCTTCTACTAGATATTACAGGAAAAACATATATGCTTTTTTATGAAGTCCAGAAAAAAAATACCTAGGTCGATGTCTAAAGCTATGGCAAGATATTTGGACGAGCAGATCTAAGTAACAAAATATATGTAAAGCTAATTCAGCAAACAGATTTGAGTGCCAAATTATGGCAGGCTGTTTCAGCAGTCAATGAGGTCGGGCACACAGCCATCGAACTATCGAAGGCCATCGCAGCAACAAAGATCGAGTATAAAACGGTGTAGAGCTATTTCACCTAACAGATTGGCTACTAGACCATGGCAATCTACGTCACAATAAATATATGGCACGATATTTTAGCAACTAATCGGCCTTGGCATGCCATCTCAGCTAAGCAGATTGAGTGCAGAACAAGGCAAGGAAGCTTCTTAAGCAGAGCATATTGACAGTAAACTACTTCGGCAAACAGTGAGATTAACAGCGTCTATCAGCTAACATTCAGCGCTACACCGACATGAACGGGGCCTCAGTCTAGAATGCGCGTACCGTGGGAGAAGCTGACCACCGTGTGTCTCCACACGAACGTCGCCAGCGGTGGCGGCACTGACCGCCGTGCACCTCCACAAGAACGTAGCCAGAGGTGGCGGCGCGGCTAGAGGACGGCAGTCTACGAGAGCGTATTGTGGGAGCGAGACGATTGCCGAAGCGCGGCGCTGACATATCGGCGCGGAGGGCGGCTTTGGCGGAGCGAATGGAGTGGAGGGGGACAGGGGGGTTTGGGGAATATTATTGGCTAGTTGGCCGAAGGGCGGTTGAATCGGATTTGGGGGGAATTTTTGGGTGTGGGGGGAGGATTTTCGCGCGGTGGACGGGGGGAGTTTGGCGCATGGTCGGTTTCTCCAAGTGCAGTCCCACGTGTCAGTGAAGAGGCAAGCCGAAGTGCGTTCCGTTTGCGTGAGCCGTGTGCAGGACCGAACGTGTGTGGGGTGCAATGTGACCGCGACAGGAGTGCTGTGAGTGTACCGCCTTTTTTCCTTTTAAACTAGGTGCTTCGCCCCCTCAAAAAAAATTGTTGCTTCGCGCGATCCATCGATACTACTACTAGTAATCCGGTAATCCCGACTAAAACGGCGCGGCCGGGTCTTTTCCCGCGCGATATGCTGGGAGGTTGGCTTAGTTGGGTTTTTTAGGACGACTAATGCTACACCTACGTAATCCCAGTTACGTAATTAATGTAATGTGAAACGTGTGAGCTGTTGATTGTAGATTGGGGGGAGGGAGGGGGCCCACCACCATGTATATTACTGTGAAAGTTCATATACACCGGCCGAGATTAATGCAAACACGGCAGATTTTCATTACATTTTGAACTTTTATAGGACACAAAAATAAAAGAAACCCGACCCTAAACCTATTCTACGTCGGCGACCGACGTCATCCATCTGCGATCTCTATGTACGGGGCGGGGTTCAAGACCCGTGAAGTGAAGGTGCGGTCTCCGGTGAGGAAGAGTAGAACACGGGATACGGACCGGCCAGTTGGCACACCATGCCCTGCCTCCTCCCATGCCCTACTCATCCTCGGAGGAGTCCCCGACCTCGGCGGTGCCGGACATTGGACGGCGGCAAGTAGGACGCGTGGCTGATGGTGCTCCCGTCGTCGGCCGCCAGCGTGGCCACCGCTTGTGCGGTCGCGTCCGCGTCCGGCTACGCCGGTATTGCGTCGCGAGAGGCGACTTGAGCGAGGGCGGCGACCTCGAGCTTCATCCCTGAAGACAAGCTCTCCCGCAGAGCGTTCGCACTTGCGGTCATGGCGGATGTGGTGCCAGGTAGGAGGATGATGCGCTATGGTGTGGAGGTTAGCTGGGCGTTGCCGCTTTAAGTAGCGCATTCCGGTGAGGCCAAGCGTACGGGTGCGTCATTAAGAGCATGGTTAATAGTATAGCCAGTTGCTAGCTATAAGCCAGTGCCCTGTCATCTACAACCCATCCAACATGTATAATAGTAGATCAAAAGAGTGTAGTACTTTTTTATTATGTGGCCCACCTTTCATTCTCACAAAGTGCCTAGGAGCACGTGCTAGAGCTGGCTCTTCATGAAGAGCCCGCTTACCTTCTCTCTCCTCTTCTCTTTGCTCCAACTAAGCATAAAATAGTTTATTCCTTATAGCCCGCTGACTTAGCTCTACTATACTTGCTCTAAGTCGCCGGAGTTGGTTCCTCGGGCACCGAGCCTCTTAACGACGACATAAGAACGAACGGCATGAATTCGGGCAGCTGGCGCCGGCTGGGAACGCACCGCGCGACGGCGCGAGGGGCGAGGTTTTTGGTGTGCCAGGGTAGTCAGCTGCGGTCGTGGCAACGTTGGAGATGCCCTTTGCTCACATGCGATCCCCGCGTGTCATTGAAAAAGCAAGACGACCCGGCATGGTCTCAGGTCCAGAGGATGCAGTTGGCCGCGCTACACCACTCCGCGGACGCATCGCGGCGCCCCGTGCATCCTCAACGAGCCGGGTGTTGGGGTGTGTTTGGATTGTGGCCAAAGTGCACCTTACCAAAATTTTGGTCATGACCCAAAGATTGGTCTTTGTTTGGATGGTTGCCATTTTTTGGCATGCCAAGGAACTCTAGCCAACTCTAGTTCATTTTTCTTGCCAATGTCGGCCAAATCATGGGCAACCAATACCTCAACCAAAATTTTGGTCATGACCCAAAGATTGGTCTTTGTTTGGATGGTTGCCATTTCTTTGGCATGCCAATGAACTCTAGCCAACTCTAGTTCATTTTTCTTGCCAATGTCGGCCAAATCATGGGCAACCAATACCTCAACCAAAATTTTGGCTACCCAATGCTTTGATGGGGCAACCTTGGGCACAAACCAAACATACCGTTGGTCATGCCACAGCACTAACGCCACCCTCGGCACACTAAAACCGACCGTGTCTAGCGACGATATGAGCGTGTCGCTCACCGCGGTCGCCGTGTCCAGAGGCGGTGCTGGAGCTACGCCCCGTTGTTGGCCCCAACGACCCACATGAACGGTTGTCGGTGGCGAGGAGGTCATGGGCCAGCTCCTCCATTGGACTAGTCTGCGCTACGTCGTCCCGACAAGTGTGCCCCACATGTCGGTTTCCCTATTTTCCCGGCCATATTCGAGCGGCAGTGCTCCGCGTTGCGCATTAGGCCTTTCACTATGTAGGCCAAGCGAGACAACTTATTGTTTATTTGAGCCGTTCAAGTATAATCATGTGGCATTTGCTTATTTCTCATTCCTCTCCAACCCTCTTCTCCATCGATCATGTCGCCCTCCAGTCGAGTCCATCCTCCCGCATGCCTCATTTGAACATTCCGCCGAGTATCATTCGCATGTACCCACCCTAGTCCTCTTTCAATAGATCTCTGGACCCCGAGATGAAATCAAGAGGGAACGAGTGGGGGCACATGATACCTAAGGCGGATTCAAAATTTTGAACCGGTGATCATAGCATCCACAAATCATATATAAAGGGTATTCAATGTTCGTTTCATTTTTGAACATACAATATACTCCCCCTATTCTTTCTAGTTTACATATAAGTTTTATGTGTAGTCAAAGTATCTCTACTTTGATCAAAAAGGTATCAACATTCAACAACGCCCAATCAATATTGTTAGATTCATACGTACTCCTAGATTTGTACTCGAGATGGTTTCCAATTTGACTATTGACAAGATTAATCGTACATGAGATGTATAATGTGAAAATTATATCATTGGAAACTCCTTTCACATACGAATTTGACCGTATGCTTTGTGTAAGTTGCATGTCATATATTATTACTCTAACATTTGGTCAAAGTTAGCCTCGAAAAACGCATTAGACCCTGTATGCTTTGTGTAAGTTGCATGTCATATATTATTACTCTAACATTTGTGTAAGTTGCATGTCATATATCATTACTCTAACATTTGGTCAAAGTAGTATAGTGGAAGTGGATCCTCTGACGTAGGTATCCCTGCCTTACCCTCCCTTTCGGTCACTTACTGGCGGACCCCATGCTTGCTAGGCCCCGCATGTCAGTTACTCAATGGGTTCGGCCACGTCAGGGGATCCGCATCCATAGTATACTCCCTCTGTTTTTATTTACTCCGCATAAAACGGAGGGAGTGGTGGTATAATAAATGACGCGGACGGGGGAGGGGGAGGGACGACGGTTTGCTCTCAACTGCGGTCCCACAAGCGAGCAAAAACGCAAGACGAAGCGCGTTCCATTCGGTGAGCGACGTGGAGGGTCCAGCGTGCCGGGCTGCAACGCGAACACGACAAGAGCGATGTACAGTCAAAACCGATTGACCGGTCGTCACCGGAACCACTATTCACACCAGAACCTTCGCTGCTCGGCCTACGCCAGCCACTGCCCTAAAACCACACCAAATCTCCAGCCCATTCCCCCACCTTTCGATCCCCTAGCCCGCATCAAGCGTCCCCTAGTTTGCCGGAAAGCCATGGTGCGCTGCAAGATCACTTACTACAAGATGCTGACGCCGGAGCGCCGCACAGAAATCGCGGCGGCGGTCGGCGCCACAGACCTCCGTTCCCAAGCTCGCTTTGCGGCGGGCCAATCCCCGAGTTCTCTGGAGCCAAGCTACAAGGAGGAGGAAGCCGATCCAATGTTCATGGCGGAGGTCGCGGCGCAGAAGGCCCCCGATGGGTATGAGACGATGGACGTCGACTTCGTGCCGGCATCCGAGTCCCCCATGGTGCAGGCGGACCAACGGTTCAACATGGCGATACTAAAGGAGGACCGGGAGGCAGAGGCTCAACTCGACGCGGAGCGCGCGCATGCCGCTGCTATCGAGGCTCTCCTGCAGGCGGAACCGGATGTCGTGGATGTGAACCGGGCGGCGGAGGCTCAACTTGAGGCGGAGCGCGCGGATGCCGCTGCCATCGAGGCCCTCCTGCAGGCGGAACCGGACGTCCTGGACTTGAACCGGGCGGCAGAGGCTCGACTCGACGTAGAGCGCGCGGATGCCGCTCTCATCGACGCCCTCCTGCAGGCGGAACCGGACGTCCTGGACTTGAACCGGGCGGCGGAGGCTCGACTCGACGCGGAGCGCGCGGATGCCGCTGCCATCGAGGCCCTCCTGCAGGCGGAACCGGACGTCCTCGACTTTAACCGGGTTGTGCTCTCGTCCATGCAGAGCGCTCGCACGCTCCGCTTGAATGAGTAGCTGGAGGCCGAGGACAACCACGGTGTGGAGACACACGTCGGCAGCGACGGCTGGTTCGCGCCGCCAGCCAAAGATGACGAGGTCGTCTCTTTCCGCGAGCAGTGATAGTTTTTCTTTATGTTGTTGTTTTTATGGATCTTTTGCTGTGTAAAAACATATATTTGTTATGCAAGTCACCTGACTTGGGTCAGACTACCATTTCAGGCAGTTGGATGAATATCCTACGTCTCCTAACCCTTCTTTCCTTCTTCCTCACCTCTTCTTCTTCCCCAACAGACCACCTCACGGGCCGTACGGATACTCCCCAACATGTGGTTGGATAAACATACTCTATGAAATAAAATTATGTGTCAGCGATAGGATGGCTGAGTTTGGTTTGTTCACATGCGACAGCACGTGTCAGTGAGGGTGCGTTTCCTTGGTTGGGTTTGCGGCGTGCAGGAGCGACTGTGTGAGGGTGCGGTCCGACCGCGACGTGCAGGAGCGACCGTGTGAGGGTGCGGTGCGACCGCGACAGCCGTGCGCAAGTGTACCTCCTTCTCATTTTGAAAACTTTAGGCAAGCTTGGCAAAAATGTGTGGCGAAGTTTGGCAATGCAAGGCCTAGACCCAAACAGGATAAGTACGTATGTACTAGGAGTACTAGTGTTAAAAAGGAAAGGCGGGGTTTTCCTTCGCGGGATTTAATCGATACAAATCCTCATTTCACATGTCAATTAATGCGTATTTTTTTCTCCAAAGACCAAAGAGCTAACCATCTCACTCCTCATCGCTTGATTAATGCAGCGCCATGCAAACCAACCTTCTCACTTCCCCATGCATGCAGGGGATATTAATGTCCTTGGTTGCTAACCCCATCAATTTTGCCTCGATTAGTGTTAGTGGCCCTTTTCAAATTGTAATTTTGATATACTGGCCTTGTGTACAAAAAATGGAGGTAGTAACTATATTTGACTTCCTTCCCCATTGCGGTGACGTCGACCATATCTTTTTTTTGGTGGTTTGGCGAAGTGCGTTCGACGGAGAACGCCATTGAGGGAGACCACGGTAAGTCATTCGCAAGTGCCGCCTGCAAGCCGAGACAACCGCCTTATTTGCATCCAGGAAGTCCTTTACTAGTACTACTAGGAGTACTAGTGCGGTGAGATGGTTTCTCGAAGAAGACGATGGATAAGCGGAGTCAGCGAAGAGTGAAATGATGGTTGCTTCGTCCGTGCTTTTGTGATTTGACGCCTCACTGCTTTGTGATTTGTGATAGAAGGGACAGGGGAGTAGACTCTGTGCTCTATACTGTACTACATGCATCCAAGCATGGGAGAAAGAGGAGAGACGTTGCATTTTCTATTCCTTCAATCAATCAATCAGGGAGCTTCGGTTCCATCTTTTTGGCTTTGACAACACCGTCCACAATGGTTCCCACGAGGCCAAAAGCTATTTTCACATTTGGCTACACATTGTGGATGCCCTTAACCGTACCACTTGGTTTTGCTCCTGTGTGCTATCTATACAAATCTCAATTATATTGATCTAAAAAATTATAGAATCAAGATTAGTAAAAAGGAGGTGATTTTGCCGCGCGGATGGCGGGGGAGGTTTCTTATTTGAGCAATGCTACATCCACGTAATGGTTTACATAAAGTTATGAACTGATGTGATGGGGGACTATTTGATTGGATTAAAGGAGAGGATTAGGCCCACCCCACCTGAAAATCAGGGGGGGCATATATAGATTAGATGGAAAGTATATGTAGCAGCTACGTAGCCCTTTGTAAGTCTAGGATTAGGCTTCTTATTTTCGGAGGACGTTGTCCTGGCAGTTTGCTAACATGCGGTCCCACGTGTCAGTGCTTTACCAAGCCGATCCACGTCCCACATGAGGCAGAACAACGGCAGAAGCAACACATGGTTAAGTTGAAGAAGATGAGGCAGAAGCGGATTCAGCAACGAGTGAAATGATGGTTGCTTCGTCCCTCCAACTTAACTGCGGGAAAGGTGCAGCTTGTGATTTGACGCCTCATTGCTCATTACTACGTCGGCGCCATGACTGGGTGCTTCACCCCGGCTGCTCTGCACTGTATTCCGGTATGGCACGTGGACCCGGTAGCTTGATGTCCCACATGTCGGCGAAAGGGACTAGAAGATTTATGAAAGCGAGCGCTCCACTCTTACGACGGAGGAGTAGACGACACGACGGCCCAGTGAACTGTCACTTGTAGTACTGTATAGTACTATAGTTTTGTTGTTTCGCACGATCCATCGATACAAACCCGATTAAACAGGAAAGGGCGGGATTTTTCCCGCGCGGTAGATGATACTGACCATACATTTCAAAGGCAATTTTTATGTATGCAAACTGAATAATTATAAGTAACAATATGATATCTAGTAAAACTAAAAACACATATGATTTATTGTGTTAGAGTGTAGTAGTAGTGTTGTATTGCATAGTTGTTAGATGTAACATGCGAGAACATGTAGAGATGTAGTTTTGGAGGGCCTACAGAGAGAAAAGCGTAATACGGTCACCGAACTTCAGAATAAGCTGATTACGGTCACTATATACGTTTTGCGGTGATTATACGGTCACTTGCTCACAGTTCAGCATCGGATTGCACTCTGTTGACCGGCCAAATAGTCTGCGTGGCGCCATGTTGACTAGTTAAATTGACCACGTTCCTTGTGGGTCCCACCTGTCAGTTCGCATAGGCAAAAGGTCAGATAAACACAAATTTACGCAGGCGCGACAAGGCTCCAACCCGTGCGCGGGAATCACCTGGTTGTGTATGTGTCTGTCAGGGCCTGATGTGTGCGCATGCACATGTAGGTTGAGCACTCGAGCGTGAGAGTGTGTGTTGGCCGTGTGGTGTACTGGTGTGTGCATGCGTGCGTGTGTGCGTGTGAGTGTTGCGTGCGTGCATGTGAGTGTTGCGTGCGTGCGTGGCTGCGTGTGTACGTGTGAGTGTTGCGTGTGTGCGTGGGTGCATGTGTTTGTGTGAGTGTTGCGTGGATGCAGTTCGTGTGCATGCGTGCGTGTGTGTATAATCACCACACCAGCTCATGTGTATTAAAACAGACGGCTCAACATACCAATACAAGGCCACCTTGTCCGCTGTGCCCGCGGTCATGACTTCGAACCACCGTCCAAATATTTTTGGTCGTTTGTTTTCATTCTTACTAGCAAGATGCCCGTGCGTTGCACGTAACATCAAGATGCATTTGTATGACTTGTTTATCTTGTGAGAGAAAAGGATGAACGAGGGAAGGCCTTATTTGCAAATGTGGAGAGGTGTGTGGGTACCTTTTTGCAAAATTGCCATAGTTTCTTTCCTATCCGTCAGATATAAATCGGACGGCCTATATTGTAGGATGGCAGGCACACCATCATCACCAACTCTATTTTTATAAGAGTGTATTTTATCTATTTTATAAGAGTGTAGATGTAGAGTAGATACAAGTCGACAGGTGGGCACGATGGTAGTGAGATAATGTGATGCAACACTAGAGGTGCCACGTGGAGCGTTTAACTGGTCAACTAGTCATGTCATGAGCAAATACAGAGTTGTACGGTGAGCCCGTGACTGTATAATAACCACTAAACGTAAATGGTGACCGTAATGAGTGGATTCTGAAGTCCAATGTATGTATCGTGCTTTCGCTTCAAATACAATGATCGTCATTGCATATATCGCGAGAGAAAGATGAAACATGAGTGAATTTTCTGGGGGCTTACTTTTAGAGGACCTGGAGATAGTTTTGTGTGCATACGTGAAAGGGGCGTACAGGGGGGTATGCGATGGAGAGAGAGATGCTCTTCGTTTCTCTTTATTATGACTAACTTTGTATATAGTATAAAAATATACAAATTCACAGTGCAGAATAAATATCATTGTGGGCACCATGCAATGCAAATTAGCGTTCGTACTCCTCCAAATAACTTTGTAATGTTGTATATATGTAGAAACTCTAAAATAATTTTTTGGCCACACTTTATTCAAAAGGAATGTTGTATGCGAAATAAACGTGAAGAGAGGGCTTTTTAGATCAATGGGGTACGTGATGTAACATGTGTGAATGTGTAGTTGATGCATTTGGCGGGGCCTAGAGAGGTATGTGTGTGTATTACGTATTCGAGAGAGGCATGGATAGAGGGGCCGACGGGGGGCGTGGGAGAGATAGCACGAGAAATGAGAGTGGTCTAGAGAGAGAGACAAATATGACGTCACGACAAGAGATTCCATTCCCTTGAGTGTGTATATGCAAGGGGGGAGGGAATAGAGGCACCAGGAGAAATTTTCTGTGTGTGTGGTGTTTGTGTTGGTATGTGTGGGTGTGAGAAGATAATGAGACGTGGGGGCAGAGGGTGTGTCACCGCGTGAGGTCCGGTGGGTCGAGGTGAGGACCTTCGTTCGGTTCCGACCTGCGCCACATTGGTCGGCCCGTGACGCATTTAGGAAGACCCATGGATGACTAGTCGTACAAGACAAAGGTAGCAGAATTGTGAAGGACTCTATGTCCACTGACAAAGCCGGCTAGGATTTGTAACCCTAAGTTCTCGGACTAAGGTAACCCCTTTATCTCTGATATTACTATTCATCCAACCTAACTTTAAGGGGCATCCTACAGAATGCTCTGCTAGAATCATACTCGTCGATTAGGAAGAGAGGTGTGAGACAATGCGTGAGAGACAGGCGTAAAGATAATGTGCGTACATGAGACACGTAGGCAGGTCCATGTATATAGAAAGGGTCGATGAGGATTGTGCGTGTGTATGTTTGCGAGAGGAAGAGTGCTTGTGATAAAGGTTAGTGAAAACAGTTGTAAATGGTTACGAGAGGGAGGGAGGGTTATATCTAGAGCATGTGTGCGAGAAAGACACCTCGGGAGAGAGTGTGTGAGCATGTGTGAGAGACCACCGATGGAGAGTGAAACTACACGTAAAAGACTACTCTACACATTGATTAAAGATATAAATTGTATCCAAATATTAGGATGGGATCATGATATTTGCAATTCGCGTAAGGAGCGGTCATTGATCCATCAGACATCTAGATTCTATCGAATTTGAGCATGTCTATGTTATTATTCGACACAATTGATCCACATAGTTAGTATTTTGAACTCCAGACAATGCATCGCTTTAGCAATCGAATATAAACGTCAGTATAGTTCATGTTGTGTGTGTAAAGCACATTATACATACGAAAGTTACACAATGGACATTATAAATAGCTACCTATGAACTAGCATACATTTGAATTCAACTTAAGGTGGTTTAAAAAATCGAATTCAACATGAAGTCCATTCAATTATTTGAATTTGATATCATGGCATTTGTAAACCATACCTAAATTATGGGGGCACCAATCTTTGCTCTGATTTTGTACATAATAGCATATGTAGTCGTGTACAAAATAGATTCAAATTTAGCTCCTCCATTCCAAAATAATCGTAGTAATAGGATTTTCAAGTGTCAAAATTTCAAAAAGAAGCGGATAATTTAATGATGTTTTCAAACATACAACGTCAAATATAACGTTGTCTATTTAGGTCAATCCTCATAGTTCAAGAGTACTCTAAACGTGAATGCTTGTGTTTCAAAATTTCGAACGAAGCGCCAAAAGAGCCTCTACTCGCCCGAAACTGCGTGAGACCAATGTTTGGTAGTACAAGGAAATTACTTTTCTAATAACTCCGACCCGTGAAACCTACCGGCCCGACGTCCAAAGGTCTAAACCGGGGTAGGTTTGTAGCTTCATCTAGACGCCACGCAACCGCATCCGAAAAACATTCATACACAATGGCTGCCTAAGCACACATGCGCGCGGCCGAAATCGCTCCTGCCCACTATTTGGGACACCTGGGATTACCATCCTACCCCCAACCCGCAGTAGGTCCGAAATTTAAGAGGGGGGCAAAGTTTGTACTTTCCCCAAATTTCAAACAAGCGCGTCCCATCTTCTGTTCAAAAAAGCCAAAAACAAGTGCGTCCCAGACCGAAACATGGTTCCCCCCACCCGTTAGATTCCCCATTCGTACTTCGTGGGCACCAAAACTACCTCTCCACCAGCCGCGAAACCCCGGCGTCCTCCGTCCGCCACCCCATCCCACCCATCAACCGCCGCCCTCCTCCATCACGCCGGAGCCGATACCCCGACGTCGTCGTCCACCGCAACCTCAACTGCAACGCCCTCCACGGCTAGTAGTTGAAGCCGAGGCCAAGCCGTCCGTACCCGAGCCAGTTCAACCACGCCGTCCTGCGCCTCACCGCTGCCGCTCCAACTTCGCCACCCTCCACCGCACCGGAGCTGTTCCTGCTACGCCGTCCTCGCTGCCTCGGATCTGCTTCCCCTCCGCTGACATACAGCCACGGCAACACAGTCAACAATTTGGCCATGGGTTCGTCCAAGCCTGCACCCTCCAGAACATCGGTTTCCCAGGTAAAAAGAAGAAGATCGGCGCGACATGTGGAGGTGACCACACCGGCAACCGAAAAAGGTACTCCTCTTCCCTTATTCGTGCAAATCTTACGTCTCTGCTTGCACGGTATTCATCCCACAGAAGACACTAGTTGACCGCTTCTTCTTGATACTAGATGTTCCTAGTAACTCGTGATGCACAAGGTTTCTCCTCATATACTATTTCACCTTAGCTAGAGGTCCGTCGCCCCCCTGAATTTCAATTTCTGGCCAGTTGATTCGCAATTAACGGAAGCATTCCCCGGTGTAACAGGCGCTAGTACGCCTATTACGCCGGGGAAGCAGTGCCTTGGTGTTTATCTTAGGGGCTTGTGCGGCCTAGAGCTACTGGCGCCAGATCTGGAGGTCGGCCGGGATTAAAGGGATGGCCTGGGGGCGCTGCCAAGCATGGCGGTGGTGTGAGGTCGAGGGGCGGCGGAGGCAGGGGTCTGGGCCGGTGGTCGCTGGCGGTTCGAGAAAGATCGTCAACAGTGACTGGCGGGAGGTAGACGAAGGCCATCTGCCCGTTCCTTATAGATTGGACGGTTCATTAAAAAAATTGACTGACCTATTTATTTTCAGTCGACTGTTATCTTAGATATGACCACATGTGGTGGTGTGCTGGAGGAGTACCTGCATTTCCTGTGCTCATATATTACAAAATCATACGGAGTAGAATCTAATTTTGTTTGCCATGCAATGTTGTAGAGCTATCATATGTCTCCTGTCATTTATTTTTCAGCCAGCTGCTATCTGCTACTTTTACAGTGCACTAGTTCTGCACACACTTCACCCTTACTCTCACTATTGTGTTTTTATGCAAGGGTATTTTAGACTCTGCCGCCAGGAGAGAAGCCAAAAAGAAAAGAGAGAAGTCGCTCCAGCTTCGTGTGCGGGTAGGCAAGACACGTTACAGCGCTATAAAGGGTGCAGTGTCAGCGGATGGAGACGGTAAACGTAGCTCTGGAGTTGATGACCTCGCTTGCAATGAACCACCATCCCAGGTGCTTGCTTTAACTTCGCGGTGTCATATGTGGTTGCATGTTCCATATGGTGCCTAGCTTGTATTCGAAAGGCCGAAGTCGGTAAGATAAGGAAAGATATATTTTTTTACATGAACCGCCATCCCGTGAGCACCAGAAGACAAATAGCTAGTCAGGGCACTGGTCGAGCCAGTGACAAGCCCAGCAAAGATAGGCATCACCTGGAAGCCAACTAAAAAGCTGCGATGGTGGCGAAGCAGCCCGCCTCCCACCAGGCTCTCAGGTCCTAGATGATCATGCTCACCACTCCAGTCGGATGTCTAGCTTGTATTGCTTCCAATTTGGTTAAATTGCATCTGCTTAGCTTACACATTATGCCTTTGAATATGACATGCCTTTCTGTTTTTGGTACGTACTAGTACATCTGTGTATTAACCATGTTCTTACATCAAACTAATGTTCTTGTGTATCCCTCATCAATCACTTATGACGAGGCAGGCAGGCAAGGGGACTACTCCTCATTTAAAGAATGCAGCGTCAGCCTCCCAACATGATTCTCAAGAAACAAAAATGCTAGATGAAGATAGTGAACGTAGCTCTGTAGTTGATTACAGCATTTCCCCTACACTAGCATCGCAGGTGCTTGCTCTAACTTGGCAGCGTGATATGTGGTTGCATGTTGCATATGGTGTCTAGATTGTAATTCTTCCAATCTGGTTAAACTGCATGTGCTAGTTTGCTTAGCTTATACATTATACCTGTTAATGTGACATGCCTTCCTGTATTTAGTACATAGTACATCTGTCTATTAAGCATGTCCTTACATAAAACTATTGTTTTTTTGTATCCCGCATCAATCAACATGACGAGACACCTTTAGTATATGCAGTGCGATATTAGTTGCATCTTTCATATGATTTATAGCATGCGCTGCTTCTAATTTGTTGAAATTCCATTTATGATGGGACGCTTTTAACTTG
Source organism: Triticum aestivum (assembly GCF_018294505.1). NCBI lineage: Eukaryota > Viridiplantae > Streptophyta > Magnoliopsida > Poales > Poaceae > Triticum > Triticum aestivum. The sequence goes on along the minus strand of NC_057799.1, from coordinate 451,427,704 downwards.
GCAGAGTCATATTGGTTGCATCTTTCATGTGGTGTCTAGCTTGCATTGCTTCTTATTTGCTGGAATGGTTTCTGCTTAGTTTACACAAACAGTTGTGAACATGCCATGTCGTCCTGTTTTTCGTACATATTCCATCCTGGTATCATGTGTTTGCCTTACATCAAAGTAGTGATTGTCAGTATCATGCATGAATGAGTTCTGAAGAGAGAATTTTATTGCTTTTTCTTGTCGGTTTTACTTGACAATTCAAAATCAATAAAGCGGAAGGAAGTTAGCAAGGCAGCGGATAAAGGTGCTCCTTCCGAACGGAGGGCCTCTACAGTTTCTACTCCTCCACACCCCCAAGATGATTTCGAAGACAACACATGCATAGACACTCAACAAAGCTGTGTTTATGATGAGCACGTCTCCCCTAGTGCAGCATCACCGGTGCTCCCTCTAACTTGGCACTGTTATATGTGGTTGCATGTTATGTGTGATTTCTAGCTTGTATTGCTTCTAATTTTGTTGAATTCCATCTGCTTACTTTACACATTATACTTGAATAAGACACGTGTTCCTGTTTCTAGAACATACAATATCTGTCTATCACACCATGTTCTTACATCAAATTACTACTATTGTGTAACCTGCAACAATCAGTTATCATAAGACACGTTTGACTTTGGAGTGTGATATAGGTTACATCTCACATTCTTTTCTAGCTTGTACTACTAATTTGTTGAAATGGCACTTATGACGAGACAGTTTTAACTTGGTAGAGTGATATTCGTTGCATCTTTCATATGGTGTCTAGCTTTCATTACTTCTACTTTGTTGAAATGCCTTCTCCTTAGTTTACACATCATAAGCTGTGAATATGCAATGCTGTGAATATGCAATGGCACTAATGACGAGAGACCTCTAACATGGTAGTGTGATGTTGTTTGCATCTTGCATATGATTTATTTCTTGTACTGCTTCACATTTGTTTAAACGCCATTTATGATGAGACATTGTTAACTTGGCAGAGCAATATTTGTAGCATCTTTCATATGGTGTCTACCTTCCATTGCATTGCTTCTAATTTGGTGAAATGTCTTCTTCTTAGTTTACACATCATAGTTCTGTTTATCTCTTCCGTCCTGTTTTTCATACATATTACATCCTCCTATCATGTGGTTGTCTAACATCAAAGTTCAGTTCATCTACATCACGCATCAATTTGTTCTGAAGAACTAAATTTTTATTCATTTTTCTTGTCGGCTTGACTTAACATGGCACAAAGAAAGAGGAAGAAACACAGAATGGCAGGGAATGAGAAGCGGATGAATCCTGCAGATTCTGCTGGTACTGATGGTGCAATAGAAGGTCAAAGTCCAGCGGAAAATTCTACAAACACGGCATCCCATGCTACATGAGTTGCAAAAAAAGCCAAACAGAAACAAATAGCTGCCACCAAACAAGCAGAGACAGCCCTAGTTCTTGCAACACCTACCACAGTACTACCAGCTGCACGACTTACTCGTGCGTCAACTGAGCTAGCAGCACGTTCCCAAGCTCCCTTGCCACCTGACACTACTTCCCAAGCACTCTTGACACAAGACGAGTTGGCAATATCAGATGAACCTTGTGAGCTTCAACAGCAAGAAGGTAGTTGCTGGAGTCAAGTTACAGTTGCATGCTTCTTTATATGTAGTCTCACAGTTTGATGTACACTAACACTTCCTATGTTCGTTGTTGGACTAGCACCTAGGCGCAAGAGGAAACAAACATCAGGGATAATGCTCGATAGGTTAACTAAATCTAGAGGAGGAAGAATGGAGATCCGTTTTGAGGCAGGTTTAAAAAGGCCACGTGATGCTACAGAGTCAGCCAAGTTAGTATCAGAGGCAGCGGTTGCTGTTAGGTGTCATGTACGTATCCTCCCAACATGGATTCAGTACAGGAATGACAAAGATGAAACCCAGTTCAACACCTTCCTCGACCATCTATCTGTAAGTATGGTTATGTATGGAAACTAGTAATATCGTCTTGCTTTGTCCCATACTTTATAGGTTGCTGATAATGAGACTCCCATAATTTTCAACAAATGAGGTTCAAGTTGGATAGCCAAGATGATGCAACCAGACAAGCTTGCACCCATGTTTTCAAGTCTGCTCTGTGACAGTATCGGTATAACTTGAGGAAAACTCACTTTCAAGGCAAGGCTAACAGTGAACTTTCCCAAACATCTCCAGTGGAAAATATATCGGATGAAGACTGGAGGGGCCTTGTTAAACACTGGTCTGATCCGAAGTATCAGGTACATTATATATATGTGATCAGATCACATGTTGAAGTCATATTTACGCATGTGCCACGCAAATCTATCTTCTTGTAGGTGAACTGTTCAAAGAACAAGGCCAACCGTACGAAAGTGAAATTCCAACAGATGACAGGATCTCGTAGCTATATTGCACACTACGAGGCTCTTGTAATTAGCTGCTGTTTCACTCTTTTCGCTGTACCATATTATCAGATCTATATTGACTTGTTCGAAATGCAGAGGAAAGCCCGCAAGGACCAAAAAGTACCTAAACCAAATGCTGTGGAAATCTTCAAGGACTGTCACACCAGCAAGAAGAAGGGCATGACTACACCAGTCAAAGCCGCTGTTGTAAGTCCTTAATCCTCATGCCTTTTAACTACTACTTACTCTGACTTGTGCCTTGAACTGCATGGTTTGCAGCCAATGTCTATTACTCTTTTCAATTTTATACACAATTGTCTTAGCGTATCATTGCACCTTACAAGGTTTAAAAGAGAGGAGTGATGTTCCTTTGATCTTGACCCCTAATCTAGTTCCGTGCTAGACTTGCCCACACAACGTTACAATTGCCTGTTTGTCTATTCTCAGTTGTTTTGTGATATGAATGATGTCATACTATGCTTACCGTATTATAAACTTCGTCTCTTTATCCTTAGCCCTCAATACAATGTGAAGAAATAGACAATACATTAGCGATGGTACATGGTCATATGTTTGGAACCTGGTTTTGTTATGTACTTTGCAATAAAATACAACTAATATTTTACATGGGTTCACCAGAATAAGTTCTGTATATAGACCAAAGCTATTTTGTTTGGTTTTGCTGCCTCCTTAATATCTTCTGTTCTGGTACTACTAATGTAAAACCTCAACTTTTCAGCAAGCTATGGAAAAAATGGTGGAACCACCACCTTCTGAAGGTGGCGAGGCAACTATAACCGCAATGTCAGCTCTTGTTGCAGTGGGTCAGTACCTGTCCACTAACAGTGCCAAAAGCACGTTCATGTGTAATACTGGGTTGGTTGTTAAGGCAATATCGTCCAAACTGCCTCATGATCAAGATATGCAAGCTCAAAGCAATGTTGTATCTGCGCTCCAGACACAAGTCCATTCCCTAACAGAGACCCTTTGTGAAACAAGGAGAAACATTGCTCAATGTCGTCAAGATATGCATGGTTTTGAAACCAGACTATCAGACATTTGCTATGTTATTCAGGAGCCTAGGGGAAATGAAGGCGAGGGTTATGGTGCTCCATCGGACAATACAGCATGAAAACGTAACAGTCGGGCCAAATGAACTGAGCTTCTAAACTTCTGGTGGTGCATTTATCTGCTAGACTGTTAAGTTTTATGCCAACCTTCCTTTTGTTATATAGTTGTAATTTGTTTTGGTGCGATACAAAATTTATTCTTAACGTGCAGCCACCGGCTGAAGAAAACAGCAAGCCATTTTTGTATAGTGTAGGGTGTTCCCTATATTTGCACTGGTGGCGATCTTTAATGCCGAGTGGATGTAATCTGTGCAATCGCCTTAATAGCCTAGCGTTAGTTTCGGCCTTATTTATTTCCTAGTCTTCTTTTCCCTGGTTTGCTAGTGGCCGCAACTACCATGGGCCATATACGGGCCGTAGGATCCATGGGTTTCCTACGGGCCGTCGATAAATGGGCCTGTAATCGGTGGGCCTTGGGCCGTCGGATAAATGGATCTACACGGGCCGTAATCGGGCGTAATTGGTATCGGCCCAGCACGGTAACAGGCCGTTAACAGGCCGTAGGATAGCAAAGGCTTAATTTTGTCACAGGCATAACGGGTCGTTAATGGGCCAGAATATAGGACGGGCTGGAAACGGCGCAACGGATTAACAGGCCAGAAATGGGCCGACTCTTGCCATGGGCCGAATTTGGCCCATTAGGGTACGGGCCGACTCTTGCCATGGGCCGAATTTGGCCCATTAGGGGAACAGGCCAGTAACGGGCCGACTCTTGCCATAGGCCGAATTTGGCCCATTAGGGGAACAGGCCAGTAACGGGCCGGAAGTAATCGAGGGCCGAAAAGGAGCCCAAGAACGTATGGGCCATCAATAGGCCGAAAGCTAACACGGGCAGGAAACGGCCCATGTAAATCACGGGCCGTTAACGGGCATAAAGAAAATTACTGTTCATTATGGGCTAGAGTCACTGTGGGCCTGTAAAGGGCCGAAAGATACGAAGGCCTCATATGGGCCGAAAGACGTCGTGGGCCATACATGGGCCGAAAGTGAAATGGGCTGGTGTTATATTCGACGGCCCACATGACGTTGTTGGGCCGATTTCCTTTAGGGCCTAACGGGCCGTGAGTTAACGGGCCGTAAAATGGGCTATTTGCGAAGAGACCGTTAACAGGCTTTTCATGGGCCAGCCCGTTAACTTTTGACCAAGTCAAAAGGGGCGGCTTTGTAAGCTAAATGGGCGAGTGGTGGGCCGTGGCACGTGTCGAAATATCATAGGCGCCTATCTGACCCACTGACGAGCTGACACGTGTTTCGTCCGGCCAATAAGAATTTTACACGTGGAAATTTCCCATTGGTCGGGGCTGTTAACGGGTTATCGGATCCAAAACCCGACCTGATAGCTTAACGGCGTTCCGTTACAGTGGATGCCACGTGTCGGTCACCCTTGACGAAAGCACTTCTGTGACGCGCGATTTATCGTCATGGAAGTGGACACTTCCGTGATGATAATTTTGGTAATGTCATGGAACACTTCTACGACAGCACAGGTATGACTATCTTGATTCTGTCATAAAATCCTCATGGATGTACATGCATGACAAAAAACGCGACCTACTGTGACAAACACGTATCATCACGGAAGTGTATCTTTTTTGTAGTGTTCTTCATATGATTATAGTAAGAAGAGGCAGGGGAGGTATGCCTAGGATATAGAGGAGTGAACCCTCCATTAGAGAAGAACCGGCATAACCTCCTACATCGAAAACATCATAGAAGAGGCATGAGTGAACTCCGTTTTCGATGAACTCGAGCTTGTCATCAAGATGACCATAAGCTCCAAAACTCACAAAGAGAAACACCAAACAAGAACCAAGAAAGATGATGCAAGGATGCAATGGTTTGAGCTCTCTATGAATGATACAATCAAGTTACTTATCGAGAGCCCCCCTTGATAGTACGACAATCGATCCTATAACTCGGTCTCCCACAACTACCATGAGACCGGTAAAATAGAAAACCTATCAAGGGAAAACCTTTGTATTGCACAAAGTCCACTTGAGCTAGATGTAGACGATCTTGACTTCCTCAAGTTGGACCACCTTTCTTGATTGCATTGGCTCGGTGAAGACTAGTAGATTGCTCCCCCATACTCCACTATGGGTGAGCCACTCTTCGGCACATCTTCACAAGTCCATTGTCACCACAATGGACGGCAAGCTTCAAGCACTTGATGTCTTCGTGATGCATCATTTGAACTTGCACACCGCAACCTAACCCCACAAAGAACTCTCACGAAGACCATGGGTTAGTACACAAAGCGTAATTGACAATGCTTACTATACCATGGGATCGCTTGATCGCTCTCGGTACATCTTCTACAATTTGTGTGTTGATCAACTTGATTCACTCTTTGACTTAGTCTTGATCAACCTCTCACAAGACCAATCTTTAGGTAATTCCTTGAATAGCACCTTGGTCGACACAAACTCTCCTTGAAACCAACACATGTATTCCAAGAAAAGCCTATGGACAAAACCTTCAAATATAACTCAAGGCAACCATTAGTCCATAGAGATTGTCATCAATTACCAAAACCAAACATGGGGCCACCGCATGTTCTTTCAATCTCCCCCATTTTGGTAATTGATGACAATCACTTTCAAGAGAGTTTATACAAGGAATTATGCATCACCATGCAATGCAACAACAAATAATGCATGCATATGAGGTGCAAACGCTTAGGAACACAACCAAGGCAAGAAAAGATGACTCTCTAAACTCCTCCACAAAAATCTCTGAAACTTCTCCCCCATTGGCATCGATTGCCAAAATGGGAGAAAAGCTTAGAAGGCCAATATAAATTGTGTATTTCTCCACAAGAGAGTGGAATGCAATACACATATCCAACGGTAAATACTTGGAGGAAGACAAACTATATTGAGGCCCAAAGATTGCAAAATAATGATATGCCACAAAGACATGACAAAGAGAGAAACAAGCAATCAAGCTATCAAAAGATACCAATTGAAGCAAGCTATCAAAAGATACCAATTGAACCAACTAGACCAATGATCCTACGTGCCACATGAATAAAAGATATTATGATATGAGCAAAGGAGTGTTCTAGAGAAACTAGAGAAGCTCCCCATGATTTGTGCACAATTTAGTTTTGTAATTGGATACACCAAGCACAAAATAGGATCGTCACTCCTCCAAGATCAATATAACCTCACGACAAGTGCAAGAGAGCAACGGAGTGTTCTGAAGACACTAGTGAAGCTCCCCATGATTTGTGCACTCCTTCGAATATTTGCATTAGGATACCAAGTGCACAAAATAGGATCATCACTCCTCGAAAATCAATAGAAACTCACAACAAGTGTAAGTGAGCATGTAGGAAACAAAGCCTAGCACAAGCAACAAACACATGGTTGAGCAACATGTAAAAGTGGCAACTTAAGAATAGGCTCAACCAAAATGATGTGTGTGAGTCATGGAAAAGCACTTAAGAAGACTAAAATAAGGATGAGCATTAAGCATCAACATAGTCTTGGAAAAATGAGATACACGGTGCATGACATGTCCTCCCCACACAAACCCAACTAGCAAATGGGTTCACAAGCTCACTAAAAAGATAACAACAAAGCTTGCGACAACCCAAGGTGAAGATAGAAGATGAAAGCCTCATCAAGACGAGGGATACCAATTAAGATGGCAAAAGCCTCGTAAAGACAAGCATGAGGAAAATAATGAAGGAAATATGCCCTAGAGGCAATAATAAAGTTATTATTTATTTCCTTATATCAGGATAAATGTTTATTATTCATGCTAGAATTGTATTAACCGGAAACATAATACTTGTGTGAATACATAGACAAACAGAGTGTCACTAGTATGCCTCTACTTGACTAGCTCGTTGATCAAAGATGGTTATGTTTCCTAGCCATAGACATGAGTTGTCATTTGATTAAACGGGATCACATCATTAGGAGAATGATGTGATTGACTTGACCCATTCTGTTAGCTTAGCACTCGATCGTTTAGTATGTTGCTATTGCTTTCTTCATGACTTATACATGTTCCTATGACTATGAGATTATGCAACTCCCGTTTACCGGAGGAACACTTTGTGTGCTACCAAACGTCACAACGTAACTGGGTGATTATAAAGGTGCTCTACGGGTGTCTCCAAAGGTACTTGTTGGGTTGGCATATTTCGAGATTAGGATTTGTCACTCCGATTGTCGGAGAGGTATCTCTGGGCCCACTCAGTAATACACATCACTATAAGCCTTGCAAGCATTGTAACTAATGAGTTAGTTATGGGATGATGTATTACGGAACGAGTAAAGAGACTTGCCGGTAACGAGATTGAACTAGGTATCGAGATTGAATCTCGGGCAAGTAACATACCGATGACAAAGGGAACAACGTATGTTGTTATGCGGTCTGACCGATAAAGATCTTCGTAGAATATGTGGGAGCCAATATGAACATCCAGGTTCCGCTATTGGTTATTGACCGGAGAGGTGTCTCGGTCATGTCTACATAGTTCTCGAACCCGTAGGGTCCGCACGCTTAACGTTACGATGACAGTTACATTATGAGTTTATATGTTTTGATGTACCGAAGGTTGTTCAGAGTCCCGGATGTGATCACGGACATAACGAGGAGTCTCGAAATGGTCGAGACATAAAGATTGATATATTGGAAGCCTATGTTTGGATGTAGGAAGTGTTCCGGGTGAAATCGAGATTTTTCCGGAGTACCGGGAGGTTACCAGAACCCCCCGGTAACTTAATGGCCCTTAGTGGGCCTAGGTGGAAGAGAGGAGAGGAGGCCAGGGCAGGGCCGCACGCCCTCCCCCCCCCTAGTCCGAATAGGACAAGGAGAGGGGGGCGGCGCCCCCCCTTTTCCTTCCTCCCCTCCACCTCTTCCCCCTCTCTCTCCTAGTCCAACATGGAAAAGGGGGGGACTCCTACTCCCGGTAGGAGTAGGACTCCTCCTGGCGCGCCTCTCCCCTTTGGCCGGCCGAACCCCCCCTTGCTCCTTTATATACGGGGGCAGGGGCACCTCTATACACACAATTGATCATTGATCTCTTAGCCGTGTGCGGTGCCCCCCTCCACCATATTACACCTCGATAATATCGTAGCGGTGCTTAGGCGAAGCCCTGCGTCGGTAGAACATCATCATTGTCACCACGCCGTCGTGCTGACGAAACTCTCCCTCAACACTCGGCTGGATCAGAGTTCGAGGGACGTCATCGAGCTGAACGTGTGCTGAACTCGGAGGTGCCGTGCGTTCGGTACTTGATCGGTCGGATCGTGAAGACGTACGACTACATCAACCGCGTTGTGTCAACGCTTCCGCTTTCGGTCTACGAGGGTACGTGGACAACACTCTCCCCTCTCGTTGCTATGCATCACCATGATCTTGCGTGTGCGTAGGAATTTTTTTGAAATTACTACGTTCCCCAACAGTGGCATCCGAGCCTGGTTTTATGCGTTGATGTTATATGCACGAGTAGAACACAAGTGAGTTGTGGGCGATATAAGTCATACTGCTTACCAGCATGTCATATTTTGGTTCATCGGTATTGTGAGATGAAGCGTCCCGGACCGACATTACGCGTACGCTTACACGAGACTGGTTTCACCGTTGCGAGCACTCGTTGCTTAAAGGTGACTGGCGGGTGTCTGTCTCTCTCACTTTAGTTGAACCGAGTGTGGCTACGCTCGGTCCTTGCGAAGGTTAAAACAGCACCAACTTGACAAACTATCGCTGTGGTTTTGATGCGTAGGTAAGAACGGTTCTTGCTAAGCCCGTAGCAGCCACGTAAAATTTGCAACAACAAAGTAGAGGACGTCTAACTTGTTTTTGCAGGGCATGTTGTGATGTGATATGGTCAAGACATGATGCTGAATTTTATTGTATGAGATGATCATGTTTTGTAACCGAGTTATCGGCAACTGGCAGGAGCCATATGGTTGTCGCTTTATTGTATGCAATGCAATCGCCATGTAATTGTTTTACTTTATCACTAAGCGGTAGCGATAGTCGTAGAAGCAATAGTTGGCGAGACGACAACGATGCTACGATGGAGATCAAGGTGTCGCGCCGGTGACGATGGTGATCATGATGGTGCTTCGGAGATGGAGATCACAAGCACAAGATGATGATGGCCATATCATATCACTTATATTGATTGCATGTGATGTTTATCTTTTATGCATCTTATCTTGCTTTGATTGACGGTAGCATTATAAGATGATCTCTCACTAAATTTCAAGATAAAAGTGTTCTCCCTGAGTATGCATTGTTGCCAAAGTTCGTCGTGCCCAGACACCACGTGATGATCGGGTGTGATAAGCTCTACGTCCATCTACAACGGGTGCGAGCCAGTTTTGCACACGCAGAATACTTGGGTTAAACTTGACAAGCCTAGCATATGCAGATATGGCCTCTGTGACGCCCCCGATTTGACCGTACACTAATCATGCACGCAAATGTGTGCGATCAAGGTCAGGGACTCACGGGAAGATATCACAACACAACTCTACAACATAATAAGTCATACAAGCATCATAATACAAGCCAGGGGCCTCGAGGGCTCGAATACAATTGCTCGATCACAGACGAGTCAGCGGAAGCAACAATATCTGAGTACAGACATAAGTTAAACAAGTTTGCCTTAAGAAGGCTAGCACAAACTGGGATACAGATCGAACGAGGCGCAGGCCTCCTGCCTGGGATCCTCCTAACTACTCCTGGTCGTCGTCAGCGGCCTGCACGTAGTAGTAGGCACCTCCAGTGTCGTAGGTGTCGTCGTCGACGGTGGCGTCTGGCTCCTGGACTCCAACATCTGGTTGCGACAACCAGATAGAAAGGAAAGGGGGAAAAGAGGGAGAGAAGCAACCGTGAGTACTCATCCAAAGTACTCGCAAGCAAGGAACTACACTACATATGCATGGGTATATGTGTAAAGGGGCATATCAGTGGACTGAACTGCAGAATGCCAGAATAAAAGGGGGGTAGCTAGTCCTGTCGAAGACTACGCTTCTGGCCATCTCCATCTTGCAGCATGTAGAAGAGAGTAGATTGAAGTCCTCCAAGTAGCATCGCATAGCATAATCCTACCCGGCGATCCCCTCCTCGTCGCCCTGTTAGAGAGCGATCACCGGGTTGTATCTGGCACTTGGAAGGGTGTATTTTATTCAGTATCCAGTTCTAGTTATCATAAGGTCAAGGTACAACTCCGGGTCGTCCTTTTACCGAGGGACACGGCTATTCGAATAGATAAACTTCCCTGCAGGGGTGCACCACATAACCCAACACGCTCGATCCCAATTGGTCGGACACACTTTCCTGGGTCATGCCCGGCCTCGTAAGATCAACACATCGCAGCCCCACCTAGGCTCAACAGAGAGGTCAGCACGCCGGTCTAACCCTATGCGCGCAGGGGTCTGGGCCCATCGCCCTATGCACACCTGCACGTTGCGTACGCGGCCGGAAGCAGACCTAGCCCCCTTAATACAAGCGCGAGCTTACGGTCCAATGCGGCGCGCGCCACTCAGTTGCTGACGTCAAAAGAGCTTCGGCTGATACCACGACGTCGGGATACCCATAACTACTCCCACGTAGATGGTTAGTGCGTATAGACCAAATGGCCAGACTCAGATCAAATACCAAGATCTCGTTAAGCGTGTTAAGTAACCGCGAACGCCGACCAGGGCCAGGCCCACCTTTCACCTAGGCAGTCTCAACCTGCCCTGACGCTCCGCCACAAAGATCCACTCGCGGGTACTCCTACGAGCCGACCCGACTTTAGTCATCTCATGTGTCATGTATATAGTATATAAGTATATACCCGTGATCACCGCCCAGGTGATCACGGCCCGATAGTATAGCACAGCAGACGGACAAGAATGTAGGGCCACTGATGGAAAACTAGCATCCTATACTAAGCATGTAGGATTGCAGGTAAAGGTAACAACAGTAGTAGCAAGGATAGGCTATGCATCAGGATAGGATATCGGAAAGCAGTAACATGCTACACTACTCTAATGCAAGCAGTATAGAGAAGAATAGGCGATATCTGGTGATCAAGGGGGGGCTTGCCTGGTTGCTCTAGCAAGTAGGAGGGGTCGTCGACTCCGTAGTCGAACTGGGCAGCAGCAGTGTCGGTCTCGTAGTCTACCGGAGAGAAGAGGGGGGAAGAAACAGTAAATACAATGCAAACATAAGCATG
>NC_057799.1:451405386-451414252 GCF_018294505.1 Triticum aestivum | reverse complement strand
CCTGGGGAGTGGATAGGGGAGAGAGGTTGGCCGGGGGTGGAGCTGGGCCTTTCGGCCGGGGGGGGGAATGGTGCTGGCCGGCTGGGCCTGGGGTTGGCCCAGTTGGGCCAGGTCCAGTGGGGGGCTTTTGTTGTTTTTTTTTTGTTTTCTGTTTTGTTTTGCATTTTCTTTTATTTATTTTCTTTCACCTTTTAACCCATTTTAAAATACTTAGGCATTTTCTAAAAAGGAGTTTTCTCCACAATAATTACCAGTGTATTATTTGGCACCCACCGAACATTTTTGTTTAAATTTTTTAGAACTTTTATTTTCCACTTTAAATTTAATTGAAGTTTGAATTAGGAGCTTGAGAGAAATGTGATTCAAATGTGATCAAGCCCTGTTTAGCAACATGATTAGCTTAATCACAGAGAGTTACTGTAGCATGATTCTCGGGGTGTTACAAATCTCCTCCACTACAAGAAATCTCGTCCCAAGATTTAGGAGGTAGAAGGAAACAGTGCGGGGTAATCTTCGCCCAGACGATCCTCTCGTTCCCAAGTGGCCTCATCTTCAGAATGGTGCGACCACTGGACTTTGAGGAACTTGATCGCCTTCTGACGTGTGCGGCGTTCAGCTTGGTCGAGAATGCGGACCGGATGCTCCTTATAGGAGAGGTCTTGCTGCAATTCGAGCACTTCATGATCCACAGCTCGGATTGGATCCTTGAAGCAACGGCGGAGCTGTGACACATGGAACACATCGTGAACCTGAGAAAGGTTCGGCGGTAGCTCCAGTTGGTATGCCACTTTTCCACGCCTTTCGAGAATAGTGAATGGGCCAATATAGCGAGGAGCTAGTTTGCCCTTGATCCCGAAGCGGTGAGCACCCTTCATAGGTGTGACTCGAAGATAAGCCTTTTCGCCAGGTTGATAGACCATGTCTTTATGATGACGGTCATACTGACTCTTCTGACGTGACTGAGCAGTCTTGAGATTCTCACGAATAATGCGGACTTGTTCTTCGGCATCTTGGATAATATCCGGACCGAAGAGTGGACGTTCCCCAGTTTCTGACCAGTTCAGAGGGGTTCGGCACTTTCGTCCATATAACACTTCGAAGGGGGCCATCTTCAGACTAGCTTGATAGCTATTATTATAAGAGAACTCAGCATACGGGAGAGATTCCTCCCATTTCTTGCCGAAGGAAATAACACAAGCTCGAAGCATGTCTTCGAGAACTTGGTTGACGCGTTCAACTTGCCCTTGCGACTGAGGATGAAATGCAGTACTGAATGACAGATGAGTTCCCATGGCTTCTTGGAAACTTGCCCAGAATCTTGAAGTGAATAAGCTGCCACGGTCTGAGCTGATAACCAATGGAATACCGTGGAGTGAAACAATCCTGGACATATAGAGCGTTGCCAACTGGCTAGCAGTGATCGTTTCTTTGACTGCCAGAAAATGTGCAACTTTGGAAAGCCGGTCAATGACGACAAGAATAGAATCATTACCTTTCTGTGATTTGGGAAATCCAGTGACGAAGTCCATCTCAACATGGTCCCATTTCCATTCAGGAATAGAGATAGGTTGCAGAGTTCCAGCAGGCCTTTGATGTTCTGCTTTGATACGACGGCAAACGTCACACTCAGCAACATAACGAGCAATGTCTTGCTTCATATTAGACCACCAGAATCTCTGACGGATGTCTTGGTACATCTTTTTACTACCAGGATGGATACATAGAGGCGTATCATGAGCTTCTTTCATAACTTCCTGTGTCATATCCAGGTTTTTCTCTGCACATGGCACCACTAGGCGGCCCTTGAAGTATAAGGTGCCATCTTCAGCAATAGTGAAGAATGAGGGCTTTCCTTCTGCGAGGTAGCGCTTAATCTTGTGGGCTTCAGAGTCATACTTCTGTAGCCTTTTGATGCTGTCCTCGAGATCTGGTTTAGCAACTAGGGTATTGAGGGAACCCTGGGTAACAACGTGGAGGTTCACCTTGCCAAACTCCTTAGGAGGGGGAGCGAGTGCACCCGGAGGAACAATATGGAGGTTCAGCTTCCTGAATTCTTCCACAAGAGAGGGCTGAACTTTATGAACCTGGAGGTGGTTGCAGTAAGACTTGCGGCTCAAGGCATCAGCCATTACATTAGCCTTGCCTGGCGTATAGGAAATACCCAAGTCAAAGTCTGCAACAAGCTCCATCCATCTCTGCTGACGGAGGTTCAGATCTGGCTGAGTAAACAGATACTTCAGGCTTTGGTGGTCAGTGAAGATCTCGCAACGATTACCGAGAAGGTAATGTCGCCACTACTTCAGCGCATGAATGACAGCAGCAATTTCGAGGTCGTGAACTGGGTAGTTCTCTTCGTGAGGGCGCAATTGCCGAGAGGCATAAGCAATCACTTTGCGGTCTTGCATTAGGACACAGCCTAATCCTTGATGGGAAGCGTCGCAGTAAATGACAAAGTCCTTCTTAGTATCAGGTGGAGCTAGAACTGGAGCAGAAGTCAACTTGTCTTTGCGTGCCTGGAAACTTTCCTGACATTTGTCTGTCCATTGGAACTTGACACCCTTATGCAATAGGTTAGTCAGAGGCCTGGCGATCTTAGAGAAGTTCTCGACGAATCGACGGCAATAGCTGGCGAGACCGAGAAAACTTCTGACTTGCTTAACGTTCTTGGGAGGAGTCCAATCAAGAATAGCCTGAACTCGCTCGGGGTTGACGGCAATACCATCCTTAGAGATGACATGCCCAAGATAGGTTACTTCCGGTAGCCAGAATTCACATTTGGAGAACTTGGCATATAGTTGATGTTCTCGTAGCTTTTCCAGCACAAGTCGAAGATGTTCAGCATGTTCTTCTTCGTTCTTGGAGAATACTAGGATATCATCCAGATAAACCACGACGAACTTGTCGAGGTAATCCATGAATATATAGTTCATCAGACGAGAGAAGGTGGCTGGAGCATTGGTTAAACCGAAAGACATGACGGTGTACTCGTATGAACCATAGCGAGTCACGAAGGCGGTCTTTGGGATATCCTCTTCGCGAACACGGATCTGATGGTAGCCCAACCTCAAGTCGAGCTTAGAGAACACTGACGAACCCGCCAGTTGATCATACAGATCATTGATCCGAGGAAGGGGGTATTTATTCTGGATGGTAGCTTGGTTTATAGGACGGTAGTCTTGAACTAACCGGTTTGTCCCATCCTTCTTCTTGACAAAGAGAGAAGATGCTCCCCAAGGAGAGCAACTTGGGCGAATGAATCCTTTGCGAAGAGATTTGTCGATTTCCTCCTTAAGCTCAAGGAGTTCATGCGGCGGCATTTTGTAGGGTCGCTTGGCTATAGGAGTGGTGCCTGGTTTCAAGTCGATGATGAATTCGACAGCTCTAGCAGGGGGAATCCCTGGAAGTTCTTCAGGGAAGACATCGAGGAATTCACGCACGACGGGAATGTTTTCAATGCCCTCGAGTGGTGCAGCGTTCAATGCATTCAATGCATAGAGCCTTGCCTCGGCATTTTGCACCAGATGAGCTTCGTAAGCAACTATTTCATCTGAAGGGTGTAGCAGATGGACGGTTTTAGTGGCGCAAACTATAGAAGCAGTATGCGCCTTCAACCAATCCATACCCAAAATGAGGTCGATGTTAGACGACTTCAGGATAATGGGAGAGGCATAGAATTCCAGCCCTTCGATTTCCACGGGGACATCGATGCCAACCAAGGAGGTTTGACACTGTCCCACGGGGGTTTTGACCAATACAGAGGTGTTCATCTCCTCACATTTAACGTCGTGCTTGTATGCAAAATCTTCTGACATGAATGAATGCGATGCACCTGTATCAAATAAAACGGATGCTGGTACTGAATTTACGAGGAGTGTACCCATCACAGTAGCAGGCTGGTCTTGAGCTTCGTTGAGATCAACGTGGTTGGCATGAGCACGACCATAAGGCTTAGCATTGTTGTTGCGGGGCTGGTTGTTACCACGGCCCGTTGCTGGAAGGGCCAGTTGATTCTGATTCTGATGGCAGTCCCTGGCACGGTGACCTGGTTGTCCACACTTGTAGCACAGACCATTATTGGGAGTGGGAACAGGAGCTTGGGATGGTGGAGCTAGAATCCTTGACTTCCTAGATGGTGGTGGAGGCAGACGAGGTGCAGCATAGTTCTGCCTTGGGGCAGATGCATTTGGACGGTACATGCTGTTCGGGATCCATATCTTACGCTTCTGTGAGGGCGAGCCCGAAGAAGAGCCCGTGTCACGGTTGCGTCTGTGAGAGCTCTGGTATTCATGCAGACCAGTTTCGACATTGATGGCCTTGTTCACCAAGGTGGCGAAATCAGCAAAGTCATGCACTAGAAGTGCGAGCTTGATGTCAGCTTGAAGGCCATCACGGAACTTCTCCTGTCTGCGTGCATCTGTTGCAATGTCTTCTTCAGCATAGCGGGACAAGTCCAGAAACTCCCGCTGATAAGCTTCGACAGTTTTGTTGCCTTGGGTGAGGTTGCGGAACTCACGCTTCTTCCGGTCCATGACTCCTTGAGGAATGAAGCGGGCACGGAAGGCAGCTTGGAAGTCTGGCCATGTGATGATTGTTCCAGCTGGCAGAGTACGCCTGTGGCTGTCCCACCATTGAGCTGCGGGTCCCTTCAAGAAGAAGGAAGCAAAGGTGACATAGCTGGCAGGGGCTACATCAGCAGACTCCATCTCATAGGTGATGTCACGGAGCCAGTCATCAGCATCCAGAGGCTGAGTTGAGCTGCGGTAGATGGTTGGGTTGAGGCGTATGAAATCTTGAAGAGTCACTTGAGCTGGCTGCTGGTTCATATTGGGGCGAGGAAACTGAGCCATCATATTTTCCATGAATTGGCGGTTCAGTTCAAACTGTTGGATCATACCAGCCATGTACTCAGGTGGTGGTGGGGCATCGCCACCACGACCACGACCACCTGGTCTAACCATCCTGCTAATATATAACAGGGGTAGTTCAGCATTGAGAAATATTTGCAAAGACAAGAATCATTCATGATGTAACATGCATAACGAAAGGAGCACGATAGCTACTACATAGTAGTCGGCATAGCTTACAAAAGGGGTCATGCATAGAGTTCAGTACACAGAGTTCAGTACATAGACTAAAACATCATAGGCGGCACACAGGCTCGCGGCGAATGCATCTAACACTACAAGCAAGCCTACATCAGTCCCAAGAGGTACTGTGGAGGTAATCGTAGCCCGACAGCTGGTAGTGAGGCAACGGATAGCCCTCCACGTCAGCAGACTGGGGGCCGCGGATACTCAGGTGTAGAGCCCGACGCTCAGGTGGCAGAAGGGGACCAAGTGCGGGAGAGTAGCCTCCCACCTCTGGCCAACCGACACCGTGGGGCATCACGGTCCTGGCTGGGTAGATCGCAGTACGCGGTACCTGTCCAGATCGGACAAAGGGGTGCAGCAGCGTCAGAGCCCGGTAAAGGTGCTGACGGGTGGTGTACATCTCGTGGCGAAGAGCCCGGTTAGCTCGATCCAGCCCATCAGCATGCAGAACCAGGTGCTGATGGTAGAAGGGCTCTCGGGTGACAGTGGAGTAGGCAGCAGTATAGTATCCCTCCGCACCAACATCGGATGCGATAGCAATGTGCCTGAAAGGGGAGATGTCCAACTCCCGATACTCTCCACGAAGACGTGTCAGAGCAGCATAGGCAGCATCGTGGACAGCCATATCGATGGTCACACCAACACCATGTGCGGTGTGCAGCACAGTAGTGGAGTCATACTCCCGAGAGTAGAGGTGGACGATGGCACGGTACTGCTCCTGGCTAAAGTCCTGGTACTCCTCGTAGACGGTGTACTCAGGGTGCCAGCGATAACCCAGATAGGTCATCATCTCAGCTAGCACCGCAGGTGATCCCGAGGCACCAATGGCCATCGTGTGGCGAACGACCTGCCTCGTGGGTTCCATCTGAAAGCAAAGACGTTTCAAAGGAGTCAAATGACAGTGTGTGAATTGTTCAAAATACTATTCTAAGAAACATCTATGGCTTATCCAACTTTGGGGTGAACGTGGTCACGGGATCCTAGTGTTAAAGTTAGTAAATTCGTTTAACCCGAGTAGAAGAGAGTTCAGAGTCCCAGAGTAAAGGTCGAGGAGTAAAAGATCCTAGTACCACCCAATGGCGATGTGGGCCCGTAAGACACACAGCCATGTTAGTAAAAGTTTTGTAATGTCTAGACTCGACTTCGGCCAAGGAGTTGAAAAGGGGGATTCCTACAGGCAGTCGGCTCTGATACCAACTTGTGACGCCCCCGATTTGACCGTACACTAATCATGCACGCAAATGTGTACGATCAAGGTCACGGACTCATGGGAAGATATCACAACACAACTCTACAACATAATAAGTCATACAAGCATCATAATACAAGCCAGGGGCCTCGAGGGCTCGAATACAATTGCTCGATCACAGACGAGTCAGCGGAAGCAACAATATCTGAGTACAGACATAAGTTAAACAAGTTTGCCTTAAGAAGGCTAGCACAAACTGGGATACATATCGAACAAGGCGCAGGCCTCCTGCCTGGGATCCTCCTAACTAATCCTGGTCGTCGTCAGCGGCCTGCACGTAGTAGTAGGCACCTCCAGTGTCGTAGGTGTCGTCGTCGACGGTGGCGTCTGGCTCCTGGACTCCAACATCTGGTTGCGACAACCAGATAGAAAGGAAAGGGGGAAAAGAGAGAGAGAAGCAACCGTGAGTACTCATCCAAAGTACTCGCAAGCAAGGAACTACACTACATATGCATGGGTATATGTGTAAAGGGGCATATCAGTGGACTGAACTGCAGAATGCCAGAATAAAAGGGGGGTAGCTAGTCCTGTCGAAGACTACGCTTCTGGCCATCTCCATCTTGCAGCATGTAGAAGAGAGTAGATTGAAGTCCTCCAAGTAGCATCGCATAGCATAATCCTACCCGGCGATCCCCTCCTCGTCGCCCTGTTAGAGAGCGATCACCGGGTTGTATCTGGCACTTGGAAGGGTGTATTTTATTCAGTATCCAGTTCTAGTTGTCATAAGGTCAAGGTACAACTCCGGGTCGTCCTTTTACCGAGGGACACGGCTATTCGAATAGATAAACTTCCCTGCAGGGGTGCACCACATAACCCAACACGCTCGATCCCAATTGGCCGGACACACTTTCCTGGGTCATGCCCGGCCTCGTAAGATCAACACGTCGCAGCCCCACCTAGGCTCAACAGAGAGGTCAGCACGCCGGTCTAACCCTATGCGCGCAGGGGTCTGGGCCCATCGCCCTATGCACACCTGCACGTTGCGTACGCGGCCGGAAGCAGACCTAGCCCCCTTAATACAAGCGCGAGCTTACGGTCCAATGCGGCGCGCGCCACTCAGTTGCTGACGTCAAAAGAGCTTCGGCTGATACCACGACGTCGGGATACCCATAACTACTCCCACGTAGATGGTTAGTGCGTATAGACCAAATGGCCAGACTCAGATCAAATACCAAGATCTCGTTAAGCGTGTTAAGTAACCGCGAACGCCGACCAGGGCCAGGCCCACCTTTCACCTAGGCAGTCTCAACCTGCCCTGACGCTCCGCCACAAAGATCCACTCGCGGGTACTCCTACGAGCCGACCCGACTTTAGTCATCTCATGTGTCATGTATATAGTATATAAGTATATACCCGTGATCACCGCCCAGGTGATCACGGCCCGATAGTATAGCACAGCAGACGGACAAGAATGTAGGGCCACTGATGGAAAACTAGCATCCTATACTAAGCATGTAGGATTGCAGGTAAAGGTAACAACAGTAGTAGCAAGGATAGGCTATGCATCAGGATAGGATATCGGAAAGCAGTAACATGCTACACTACTCTAATGCAAGCAGTATAGAGAAGAATAGGCGATATCTGGTGATCAAGGGGGGGCTTGCCTGGTTGCTCTAGCAAGTAGGAGGGGTCGTCGACTCCGTAGTCGAACTGGGCAGCAGCAGTGTCGGTCTCGTAGTCTACCGGAGAGAAGAGGGGGGAAGAAACAGTAAATACAATGCAAACATAAGCATGACGATGCGTGACATGAAAATGAGCGGTGCTAGGCGTGTCCTAACGCGACAGTAGGTGGTACCGGCGAAGGGGGAGAACATCCGGGAGGTGTTCCCGATGTTTCGCGTTTTCGGACAGATGGACCGGAGGGGAAAAGTTGCGAGTTCGATAGGTTAGGGAGGTGTGGTGGACGAACGGACTGCGTATTCGGATTCGTCTCGTCGTTCTGAGCAACTTTCATGTTGAAAATATTTTAATCCGAGTTACGGATTAAAAGATACGATTTTCTAAAGATTTTATTAATTTCTGGAATTTAATTAATCATTTAAATTAATTTGAAAATGGATTTATGACATCAGCATGATGTCATGCTGACATCAGCAGTCAACAGGGGTTGACTAAGTCAAACTGACATGTGGGTCCAGTGGGACCCACCTGTCATTCACTGTTTAGGTTAATTAGTGTTTAATTAAATAATTATTATTTAATCAATTTAAACAGGATTAATTAACTTAATTAATTTGGTTAATTAATTAATTAATTAAAATTATTTTTACTTTTATTTTCTTTATTTATTTATTTATTTTTATTAATTAATTTATTATTATTATTATTAATTTATTTTATTTATTATTCTTATTAATTTTTATTATTATTATTTTATTTTAATTTTGTAAACGTTCTGGGGCGCTGGGGCCCGTTTGTCATTGGGCCAGGGGGGTCGGGCCCAGTGGCCAGTGGCTCAGGTGGGGCGAGGCCCACCTGGCAGTGGCCCAGGTGGCACTGCGGCTACGGGCGCAACGGGCGGGGCGCT
>NC_057799.1:451373521-451404257 GCF_018294505.1 Triticum aestivum | reverse complement strand
GGGAGAGAGGTGGGCCGGGGGTGGAGCTGGGCCTTTCGGCCGGGGGGGGAATGGTGCTGGCCGGCTGGGCCTGGGGTTGGCCCAGTTGGGCCAGGTCCAGTGGGGGGCTTTTGTTGTTTTTTTTGTTTTCTGTTTTGTTTTGCATTTTCTTTTATTTATTTTCTTTCACCTTTTAATCCATTTTAAAATACTTAGGCATTTTCTAAAAAGGAGTTTTCTCCACAATAATTACCAGTGTATTATTTGGCACCCACCGAACATTTTTGTTTAAATTTTTGAAAACTTTTATTTTCCACTTTAAATTTAATTGAAGTTTGAATTAGGAGCTTGAGAGAAATGTGATTCAAATGTGATCAAGCCCTGTTTAGCAACATGATTAGCTTAATCACAGAGAGTTACTGTAGCATGATTCTCGGGGTGTTACAGCCTCGGAACACTGAGACCGAAAGGTCGAGCGTGAATCATATAGTAGATATGATCAACATAGTGATGTTCACCATTGAAAACTACTCCATTTCACGTGATGATCGGTTATGGTTTAGTTGATTTGGATCACGTAATCACTTAGATGATTAGAGGGATGTCTATCTAAGTGGGAGTTCTTAAGTAATATGATTAATAGAACTAAAATTTATCATGAACTTAGTACCTGATAGTATCTTGCTTGTCTATGTTAATTGTAGATAGATGGCGTGTGCTGTTGTTTCGTTGAATTTTAATGCGTTCCTTGAGAAAGCAAAGTTGAAAGATGATGGTAGCAATTACACGGACTGGGTCCGTAACTTGAGGATTATCCTCATTGCTGCACAGAAGAATTACGTCCTGGAAGCACCGCTGGGTGCCAGGCCTGCTGCAAGAGCAACACCAGAGATTATGAACGTCTGGCAGAGCAAAGCTGATGACTACTCGATAGTTTAGTGTGCCATGCTTTACGGCTTAGAACCGGGTCTTCAACGACGTTTTGAACGTCATGGAGCATATGAGATGTTCCAGGAGTTGAAGTTAATATTTCAAGCAAATTGCCGGATTGAGAGATATGAAGTCTCCAATAAGTTCTACAGCTGCAAGATGGAAGAGAATAGTTCTGTCAGTGAGCATATACTCAAAATGTCTGGGTACAACAATCACTTGATTCAACCGGGAGTTAATCTTCCGGATGATAGCGTCATTGACAGAATTCTTCAATCACTGCCACCAAGCTACAAGAGCTTCGTGATGGACTATAACATGCAAGGGATGAATAAGACAATTCCCGAGCTCTTCGCAATGCTAAAGGTAGCGGAGGTAGAAATCAAAAAGGAGCATCAAGTGTTGATGGTCAATAAGACCACTAGTTTCAAGAAAAAGGGCAAAGGGAAGAAGAAGGGGAACTTCAAGAAGACCAGCAAGCAAGTTGTTGTTCAGGAGAAGAAACCCAAATCTGGACC
This sequence comes from Triticum aestivum, assembly GCF_018294505.1. NCBI lineage: Eukaryota > Viridiplantae > Streptophyta > Magnoliopsida > Poales > Poaceae > Triticum > Triticum aestivum. The sequence goes on along the minus strand of NC_057799.1, from coordinate 451,402,830 downwards.
TAAGCCTGAGACTGAGTGCTTCTACTGCAAGCAGACTGGTCACTGGAAGCGGAACTGCCCCAAGTATTTGGCGGATAAGAAGGATGGCAAGGTGAACAAAGGTATATGTGATATACATGTTATTGATGTGTACCTTACCAGAGCTCGCAGTAGCACCTGGGTATTTGATACTGGTTCTGTTGCTAATGTTTGCAACTCGAAACAGGGACTACGGATTAAGCGAACACTGGCCAAGGACGAGGTGACGATGCGCGTGGGAAACGGTTCCAAAGTCGATGTGATCGCCGTCGGCACGCTACCTCTACATCTACCTTCGGGATTAGTATTAGACCTAAATAATTGTTATTTGGTGCCAGCGTTGAGCATGAACATTATATCTGGATCTTGTTTGATGCGAGACGGTTATTCATTTAAATCAGAGAATAATGGTTGTTCTATTTATATGAATATATATCTTTTATGGTCATGCACCCTTGAAGAGTGGTCTATTTTTAATGAATCTCGATAGTAGTGACACACATATTCATAATGTCGAAGCCAAAAGATGCAGAGTTGATAATGAAAGTGCAACTTATTTGTGGCACTGCCGTTTAGGTCATATCGGTGTAAAGCGCATGAAGAAACTCCATAATGATGGACTTTTGGAATCACTTGATTATGAATCACTTGGTACTTGCGAACCGTGTCTCATGGGCAAGATGACTAAAACACCGTTCTCCGGAACTATGGAGAGAGCAACTAATTTGTTGGAAATCATACATACAGATGTATGTGGTCCGATGAATATTGAGGCTCGTGGCGGATATCGTTATTTTCTCACCTTCACAGATGATTTGAGCAGATATGGGTATATCTACTTAATGAAACATAAGTCTGAAACATTTGAAAAGTTCAAAGAATTTCAGAGCGAAGTTGAAAATCATCGTAACAAGAAAATAAAGTTTGTACGATCAGATCGTGGAGGAGAATATTTGAGTTACGAGTTTGGGCTACATTTGAAACAATGCGGAATAGTTTCGCAACTCACGCCACCCGGAACACCACAACGTAATGGTGTGTCCGAACGTCGTAATCGTACTTTACTAGATATGGTACGATCTATGATGTCTCTTACTGATTTACCGCTATCGTTTTGGGGTTATGCTTTAAAGACGGCTGCATTCACTCTAAATAGGGCACCATCGAAATCCGTTGAGACGACGCCTTATGAACTATGGTTTGGCAAGAAACCAAAGTTGTCGTTTCTTAAAGTTTGGGGTTGCGATGCTTATGTGAAGAAACTTCAACCTGATAAGCTCGAACCTAAATCGGAGAAGTGTGTCTTCATAGGATACCCAAAGGAGACTGTTGGGTACACCTTCTATCACAGATCCGAAGGCAAGACATTCGTTGCTAAGAATGGATCCTTTCTAGAGAAGGAGTTTCTCTCGAAAGAAGTGAGAGGGAGGAAAGTAGAACTTGATGAGGTAACTGTACCTGCTCCCTTATTCGAAAGTAGGTCATCACAGAAACCAGTTTCTGCGACACCTACACCAATTAGTGAGGAAGTTAATGATAATGATCATGAAACTTCAGATCAAGTTATTACTGAACCTCGTAGGTCAACCAGATTAAGATCCGCACCAGAGTGGTACGGTAATCCTGTTCTAGAGGTTATGTTACTAGACCATGACGAACCTACAAACTATGAAGAAGCGATGGTGAGCCCAGATTCCGCAAAATGGCTTGAGGCCATGAAATCCGAGATGGGATCCATGTATGAGAACAAAGTATGGACTTTGGTTGACTTGCCCGATGATCGGCAAGCCATTGAAAATAAATGGATCTTCAAGAAGAAGACTGACGCTGACGGTAATGTTACTGTCTATAAAGCTCGACTTGTTGCGAAAGGTTTTCGACAAGTTCAAGGGATTGACTACGATGAGACCTTCTCACCCGTAGCGATGCTTAAGTCTGTCCGAATCATGTTAGCAATTGCCGCATTTTATGATTATGAAATTTGGCAAATGGATGTCAAAACTGCATTCCTGAATGGATTTCTGGAAGAAGAGTTGTATATGATGCAACCGGAAGGTTTTGTCGATCCAAAGGGAGCTAACAAAGTGTGCAAGCTCCAGCGATCCATTTATGGACTGGTGCAAGCCTCTCGGAGTTGGAATAAACGCTTTGATAGTGTGATCAAAGCATTTGGTTTTATACAGACTTTTGGAGAAGCCTGTATTTACAAGAAAGTGAGTGGGAGCTCAGTAGCATTTCTGATATTATATGTGGATGACATCTTGCTAATTGGAAATGATATAGAATTTCTGGATAGCATAAAGGGATACTTGAATAAGAGTTTTTCAATGAAAGACCTCGGTGAAGCTGCATATATATTGGGCATCAAGATCTATAGTGATAGATCAAGACGCTTAATTGGACTTTCACAAAGCACATACCTTGACAAAGTTTTGAAGAAGTTCAAAATGGATCAAGCAAAGAAAGGGTTCTTGCCTGTATTACAAGGTGTGAGATTGAGTAAGACTCAATGCCCGACCACTGCAGAAGATAGAGAGAAGATGAAACATGTTCGCTATGCTTCAGCCATAGGCTCTATCATGTATGCAATGCTGTGTACCAGACCTGATGTGTGCCTTGCTATAAGTTTAGCAGGGAGGTACCAAAGTAATCCAGGAGTGGATCACTGGACAGCGGTCAAGAACATCCTGAAATACCTGAAAAGGACTAAGGATATGTTTCTCGTTTATGGAGGTGACAAAGAGCTCATCGTAAATAGTTACGTTTATGCAAGCTTTGACACTGATCCGGACGATTCTAAATCGCAAACCGGATACATGTTTACATTGAACGGTGGAGCTGTCAGTTGGTGCAGTTCTAAGCAAAGTGTCGTGGCGGGATCTACGTGTGAAGCGGAGTACATAGCTGCTTCGGAAGCAGCAAATGAAGGAGTCTGGATGAAGGAGTTCATATCCGATCTAGGTGTCATACCTAGTGCATCGGGACCAATGAAAATCTTTTGTGACAATACTGGTGCAATTGCCTTAGCAAAGGAATCCAGATTTCACAAGAAAACCAAGCACATCAAAAGACGCTTCAATTCCATCCGGGATTTAGTCCGGGTGGGAGACATAGAAATTTGCAAGATACATACGGATCTGAATGTTGCAGACCCGTTGACTAAGCCTCTTCCACGAGCAAAACATGATCAACACCAAGACTCCATGGGTGTAAGAATCATTACTGTGTAATCTAGATTATTGACTCTAGTGCAAGTGGGAGACTGAAGGAAATATGCCCTAGAGGCAATAATAAAGTTATTATTTATTTCCTTATATCAGGATAAATGTTTATTATTCATGCTAGAATTGTATTAACCGGAAACATAATACTTGTGTGAATACATAGACAAACAGAGTGTCACTAGTATGCCTCTACTTGACTAGCTCGTTGATCAAAGATGGTTATGTTTCCTAGCCATAGACATGAGTTGTCATTTGATTAAACGGGATCACATCATTAGGAGAATGATGTGATTGACTTGACCCATTCCGTTAGCTTAGCACTCGATCGTTTAGTATGTTGCTATTGCTTTCTTCATGACTTATACATGTTCCTATGACTATGAGATTATGCAACTCCCGTTTACCGGAGGAACACTTTGTGTGCTACCAAACGTCACAACGTAACTGGGTGATTATAAAGGTGCTCTACAGGTGTCTCCAAAGGTACTTGTTGGGTTGGCATATTTCGAGATTAGGATTTGTCACTCCGATTGTCGGAGAGGTATCTCTGGGCCCACTCAGTAATACACATCACTATAAGCCTTGCAAGCATTGTAACTAATGAGTTAGTTATGGGATGATGTATTACGGAACGAGTAAAGAGACTTGCCGGTAACGAGATTGAACTAGGTATCGAGATTGAATCTCGGGCAAGTAACATACCGATGACAAAGGGAACAACGTATGTTGTTATGCGGTCTGACCGATAAAGATCTTCGTAGAATATGTGGGAGCCAATATGAACATCCAGGTTCCGCTATTGGTTATTGACCGGAGAGGTGTCTCGGTCATGTCTACATAGTTCTCGAACCCGTAGGGTCCGCACGCTTAACGCTACGATGACAGTTACATTATGAGTTTATATGTTTTGATGTACCGAAGGTTGTTCGGAGTCCCGGATGTGATCACGGACATAACGAGGAGTCTCGAAATGGTCGAGACATAAAGATTGATATATTGGAAGCCTATGTTTGGATGTCGGAAGTGTTCCGGGTGAAATCGGGATTTTTCCGGAGTACCGGGAGGTTACCGGAACCCCCCGGTAACTTAATGGGCCTTAGTGGGCCTAGGTGGAAGAGAGGAGAGGAGGCCAGGGCAGGGCCGCACGCCCTTCCCCCCTAGTCCGAATAGGACAAGGAGAGGGGGGCGGCGCCCCCCTTTTCCTTCCTCCCCTCCACCTCTTCCCCCTCTCTCTCCTAGTCCAACATGGAAAAGGGGGGAGTCCTACTCCCGGTAGGAGTAGGACTCCTCCTGGCGCGCCTCTCCCCTTTGGACGGCCGAACCTCCCCCCCCTTGCTCCTTTATATACGGGGGCAGGGGGCACCTCTATACACACAATTGATCATTGATCTCTTAGCCGTGTGCGGTGCCCCCTCCACCATATTACACCTCGATAATATCGTAGCGGTGCTTAGGCGAAGCCCTGCGTCGGTAGAACATCATCATTGTCACCACACCGTCGTGCTGACGAAACTCTCCCTCAACACTCGGCTGGATCAGAGTTCGAGGGACGTCATCGAGATGAACGTGTGCTGAACTCGGAGGTGCCGTGCGTTCGGTACTTGATCGGTCGGATCGTGAAGACGTACGACTACATCAACCGCGTTGTGTTAACGCTTCCGCTTTCGGTCTACGAGGGTACGTGGACAACACTCTCCCCTCTCGTTGCTATGCATCACCATGATCTTGCGTGTGCGTAGGAATTTTTTTGAAATTACTACGTTCCCCAACAAATAAGCTTCACCACACAAGAGTGCAACAAGATGCAACGAGATAAGACACGCACTCAAGGCAAAATCTTTCACGGAGCCACAAGAGAAATAACATAAGAAGGACAAGGTGGACGTGAAAGAAAGGATATCATCTAGGGATGTAATTTCTCTCAAGTGTATAAGGTTCTAGGTAGACGAAATCATGATGATATATATCTACAAAGAAGGATGTACACCCGAAATAGTTACAACACGAAGGAACAAGATATCCAAAAGGAAGTCATACATATACCAATAAGATATTTGCTTGGAAGCATAGCACATGGCTAGATATGGTCTTATAGTATATAAATGAATTCCTACCACACACCCATCAAAGACATCACAACTAGCAACATGAGATCATCATTGAGATGCTTTGAGAAAGGAAACAAGTATCACAACATGTAATGAATATCATGCCAAGATGCAACCTACACAAGGTTGAATGCAAGAAAAGAATGCATTAATAGATAGTTGTTACCGAGATATCATTGGAAGGATGTAGAAGAAACCAATTGAAGGTAGTAGATAGTAGTTCATTGAGCATCCTAGCTTGACTCCAATAAGCACATGGTGACACCACCTTCCTTGTCAGTGAGCGAGCATCCAATGCATCTCCAATTGTTCCTAGAACAACAACACAAACAAAATGGAACCCAAACTCATTGGGAGAAAAGAGTTATAAACACCAATATACATAGGACAAACTCCACATAAATATGTGCATATACATAAGGAAATGAATTTCATGCACATCTCATCCAACTTGAGACTTGGTGGAGTCTCCCCTATATATTGGGTCAAAGAAGGAAAGCATGCCAAAGAAACTACATGAAGTTAATATGCATGCTTACCAAATGACAAAGAAATAACAAGTGAAGAAGAGATACCAAATGAATAAATCAACACTTGGAGGATATCAAATGACAGATACATCAAGGAATGAGATATCTAATGATACACGCAAAAAGAAAGATGTCAAACTCCCAAAAGAGAGAATGGTTCCAAACAAACCAAGTGCTCTACAAAGTTTCATGATGGCACAAAGTACCAAAAAGAAACGGTTTGCATTCCACCAACACACACTTGATAAGGATCATAAGGTGAGCGTTTTAAGAAAAATAGGATAGCTCCCCCAAGCATTGTGCATTATAGAGAATTTGCATTTGAATACAAAAAGCACAAGATGGGATCACCACTTTCACTATATATATACAAACACTAGACAAGCTCAAGGAAATAACAAGATCCACAAGTGGTATGGAATACAATGGGAGTTGACACAATCCTAGGCACGAGATAAGGCGAATAAAAGCAAATGCCAATGTAAAGATGATCAATAATTTCTACCACACATAAGTGAGTACCAATTGTCATAAGACAAGAAGTATTTGGAAATAATTCCCGTTGGTAGATAGCAAGGATATCCAACATCATATTCACACCAAACACAAGCAAATTGCAACTTGTAGAGCTCACATGCCACCTAGGAACAATATAATCTACAATATCAACACTAGGTGACAATATCTCAAATGTACACATTTTCTAGGCTAGTAATATACATAGCATATTACTCCCCCATAATGTGATACCAATTAAAGAAAACTTAACAAGAGGCAATAAGAGGATCCAACAAGAGATAATTAATGGACTATTTAGAATTTGAATTTCTCATGAGAAGACATACCACATAGTGACTAGATAAGCTTGTAATATCAATACTAGGTGGTATTCCTCATGTACACACATTTATGGGACCATGAGGTGAACAAAGCACATCACTCCCCTGAAATGGGATGTTCCATTAATCTCTCACAAGAGCCAACTAACATACAAACAAGATGCGCAAAGGCTCAACGCACTACACACACGTACATGATGTGCAAACCAACACACACATACTTGATTACTCAAGATAAGAAAATTGGAGGCACAACATATACAACCACATGCAAGGAACAAAACCAAAACATGCAAAGGGGCAAGTAAATTTCAATGTAAACAATTTAAGTACAAGTTACCGCAAGGAGGCACATTGGATATAAGATAGAAACTTGATAACCCAATTGACTTGGCTTGAGACAATATGAATGATGAAGATCCCTTAATTCTTCATGATGTAGCCAAGTCTCCAATGCCCTCCATAAACACCTATTGATAAAGTTTGAGCTAGTTGGTCCCCAACCAAGTTGGGTCCTAAGAGGTTAGTCACAATAGGCTTGGCTACCCAAATGGTTCTTTTCTTGACACCACTTTGAGTACCAACAAATTTGGCAAACACATTGCCAACCTTATCCTTCCCAAGAGAATATATATCATCAATAATAATTGGGTTGGATAAGTTACCACTAGTGCATGAGGAAGCAAGGTGACCTTTCTCACGACATAGGTAGCAACGTCTACTCTACACTTTCTTCTCACTTGATTTCTCAACTTGAGAAGCATTAGCTTGAGTTTTCTTGGGAAGAGGCCTTTCTTCAACTTGAGGTTGAGCATGAGAATGAACTTGTGGTCGCTTCCCTTGTTGCTTGTCACTAATGGCCTTCTTCTTCAAAGAGCAAGATCTAACATGACGCCCTTCAATTTTGCACTTGAAGCAAATGATCTTGGCCGAATTCTTGACTTGTTTTTGGCCCTTCTTCTTGTTGCTCTTGGACTTCTTCTTCTTATTGGAGTTGAATCCAAGTCCACCTTTGTCATTGGGGGATTTTTGCACACTCAAGATATTGTTGAGTGTGGCCTTCCCTTCATGACACTTTTCCAAGTCTTTCTTCAAAGAAGTGACTTGGGCCTTGAGCTCTTTGATTTCCTCTACATGGTTAGTCTCAACACAAGTACTAGAGGAAGTATAAGCTTCATCGTTAGAGCAACAAGGCAAGGAAAGAAATTCATTACAAGATGCACCAACATTGTGAGTAGATGAATTACAAGGACTAGCACATGGCAATATAGCATTTTGACTAGAAGTAGTGCTAGTATCCACATGAGGCTCACTAGATGTTACCTTAGCAAGCATGGCCTCATGAGCTATCTTTAGCACATTACGGGATACTAGAAGATCATCATGAGAGTTTGAGAGCTTTTCATGACTTTCTTCCAATTTCCCATGTTTGCTAGATAGCAACTCAAGTTGAGCCCGTAGCTCAACATTATCCTTCAAAATGGATGCTTCACAAGTAATAGAGTTAGTAGCAACAGCATCATCAATAAAAGCAAGAGGACAAGGTAACTTTACAAGCTCTTTTGAATATGAAGCTTTAAGTCGAGCATGAGACTTGGTGAGTTTGATGAGCTCACCCTTGATGACCCTTGAGCCATTTTTGAGGTGCTCAAAATCCTCAAGGAGTCTAGCATGAGAAACTTCAAGCTTAGCATTTTTAGTTTCAAAAACGTTGGCCTCCTCCAGAGCTCTATCATGAGATTCCTTCACTCTAGATAATTCTAGAGCAAAAGCCTCCTCAAGAGATTCCTTGGTGGTTTGTTCAAGTTCAAGAGCTTGGGAGAGGTCCGCAATCTCATTAGCGTAATCACGCTCATGACCTTCCATTTTCTCAATGGTGACATCATGCTCCTCAAGACGAGATTCCAACTCATCAATATATTTCTTGCCCTCAATAGTAATAGACATGATTTCCATGAAGTTGGAACGAGCAATTTTATTCTTATGAAGAGCTTTAAAAATCATTTCCCCTTAATTTTTAAGGAGGCAACATTATCATTCTCTTCATCACTATCAACATCATCATCATCATTCTTGTCATCATCAATATCAACACAAGATATATTGGGATTCAAAGTGGGAGGTACCTTTGAAGCCTTAGCCATAAGGCAAAATGCAATCGATGAAGATGTAGGATCCCTTGAGGCACCTTTCAAGGCCACATATTGTTCCATGGGGTGTTGGGTTTCCTCTACATTGTTAGCACAACAATTCGAGGAAATAGATGCATTTTTATCATGGCAACAAGACATAGCAAGCATATCATCATGAGATTTAGTAAAGCAATTTCTACATGATATGCAAGGACTATCAACACAAGCATGTGAAACATTTGGAGTGCTCGAAGTGCTAAAGTCCAAAGATGAAGCATTGCAATAAGAAGGTGATGAAGGATTATCAACAATAAGCCCACTATCATCATTGCAATGAACACCACTACTTACCATGTCATTACCTTGTGGCAAACCACATGTAGGTGAAGTAGAAGAAGTTGAGAACGCAACACGACCGGAGGTGGAGGGAGAACAATCATCCTTACAAATCTTGGACACACCATATTTATCTTGAGGCTTTGTCCACAACTCATGAGCATCCCGGAACGGCATGAGTTGAAATATAACTACATTGCTCAAAGCATCGAAAAGCACATTAGAAGCTTGAGCATTGAGATAAGAGTTTTTCTCATCCTCTGAAGATAATCTTTGGGGATCCTTTGGAGGAGAAAAACCCATATCTACAATTCGCTCTAAATTTGGGTCCATGACCCTAAAGATATTAAGCATGCAAATTACCCAAACATCAAAATTTGTGCCATCAAAACTAATAGTGTCAGAGAAAACTAAACCCCTAGTCGACATCATTACTCTCTAGGCGGTTAAGCCTAACAAAGAGAGACGAGGCTCTGATACCAATTGAAAGATCGAGGATGTCGCCTAGAGGGGGGTGAATAGGCGCTTTAAATAAATATGGTTTAGGCTTGAACAAATGCGGAATAAACCTAGCGGTTAATTTGTCAAGCACAAAACCTACAACAACTAGGCTCACCTATGTGCACCAACAACTTATGCAAAGCATGATAAACTACTAGGTGATAGCAAGATATATGACAAGAAACAATATGGCTATCACAAAGTAAATTGCATAAGTAAAGGGCTCGGGTAAGAGATAACCGAGGCACGCGGAGACGACGATGTATCCCGAAGTTCACACCCTTGCGGATGCTAATCTCCGTTTGGAGCGGTGTGGAGGCACAATGCTCCCCAAGAAGCCACTAGGGCCACTGTAATCTCCTCACGCCCTCGCACAATGCAAGATGCCGTGATTCCACTAAGGGACCCTTGAGGGCGGTCACCGAACCCGTACAAATGGCAACCCTTGGGGCGGTCACCGAACCCGTACACTTTGGCAACCCTTGGGGGCAGTCACCAGTACCCGTCAAATTTCTCGGAGCAATCTCCACAACCTAATTGGAGACCCCGACGCTTGCCCGGAGCTTTACACCACAATGATTGAGCTCCGAACGCCACCAACCGTCTAGGGCGCCCAAGCACCCAAGAGGAACAAGCTCAAGGGTACCAAGCACCCAAGAGTAATAAGCTTCTCAACTTGTAACTTCCACGTACCACCGTGGAGAACTCAAACCGATGCACCAAATGCAATGGCAAGGGCACACGGAGTGCCCAAGTCCTTCTCTCCCAAATCCCACCGAAGCAACTAATGCTAGGGTGGAAAATGAGAGGAAGAACGAAGAAGAGAACACAAAGAGCTCCAAGATCTAGATCCAAAGGGTTTCGCGGTAGTAGAGCGGTACTACCGCTTGACGCTACAAGCGGTACTACCGCTGCCGACCACGGTACTACCGCAGGGAGAAAACCAGAACTGCCATAACTTCTTCATATGATTATAGTAAGAAGAGGCAGGGGAGGTATGCCTAGGATATAGAGGAGTGAACCCTCCATTAGAGAAGAACCGGCATAACCTCCAACATCGAAAACATCATAGAAGATGCATGAGTGAACTCCGTTTTCGATGAACTCGAGCTTGTCATCAAGATGGCCATAAGCTCCAAAACTCACAAAGAGAAACACCAAACAAGAACCAAGAAAGATGATGCAAGGATGCAATGGTTTGAGCTCTCTATGAACGATACGATCAAGTTACTTATCGAGAGCCCCCCTTGATAGTACGACAATCGATCCTATAACCCGGTCTCCCACAACTACCATGAGACCGGTAAAATAGAAAACCTATCAAGGGAAAACCTTTGTATTGCACAAAGTCCACTTGAGCTAGATGTAGACGATCTTGACTTCCTCAAGTTGGACCACCTTTCTTGATTGCGTTGGCTCGGTGAAGACTAGTAGATTACTCTCCCATACTCCACTATGGGTGAGCCACTCTTCGGCACATCTTCACAAGTCCATTGTCACCACAATGGACGGCAAGCTTCAAGCACTTGATGTCTTCGTGATGCATCATTTAAACTTGCACACCGCAACCTAACCCCACAAAGAACTCTCACGAAGACCATGGGTTAGTACACAAAGCGTAATTGACAATGCTTACCATACCATGGGATCGCTTGATCCCTCTTGGTACATCTTCTACACTTTGTGTGTTGATCAACTTGATTCACTCTTTGACTTAGTCTTGATCAACCTCTCACAAGACCAATCTTTAGGTAATTCCTTTAATAGCACCTTGGTCGACACAAACTCTCCTTGAAACCAACACATGTATTCCAAGAAAAGCCTATGGACAAAATCTTCAAATATAACTCAAGGCAACCATTAGTACATAGAGATTGTCATCAGTTACCAAAACCAAACATGGGGCCACCGCATGTTCTTTCATCGGTCAAACCGCATAACAACATACGTTGTTCCCTTTGTCATCGGTATGTTACTTGCCCGAGATTCGATCGTCGGTATCTCAATACCTAATTCAATCTCATTACCGGCAAGTCTCTTTACTCGTTCCGTAATGCATCATCCCGCAACTAACTCATTAGTCACATTGCTTGCAAGGCTTATAGTGATGTGCATTACCGAGAGGGCCCAGAGATACCTCTCCGATACACGAAGTGACAAATCCTTATCTCGATCTATGCCAGCTCAACAAACACCATCGGAGACACCTGTAGAGCATCTTTATAATCACCCAGTTACATTGTGACGTTTGATAGCACACAAGGTGTTCCTCTGGTATTCGGGAGTTGCATAATCTCATAGTCTGAGGAACATGTATAAGTCATGAAGAAAGTAGTAGCAATGAAACTGTAACGATCATAATGCTAAGCTAACGAATGGGTCTTGTCCATCACATCATTCTCCTAATGATGTGATCCCATTCATCAAATGACAACACATGTCTATGGTTAGGAAACATAACCATCTTTTATAAACGAGCTAGTCAAGTAGAGGCATACTAGGGACACTTTGTTTTGTCTATGTATTCACACATGTACTAAGTTTCCGGTTAATACAATTCTAGCATGAATAATAAACATTTATCATGAAATAAGGAAATAAATAATAACTTTATTATTGCCTCTAGGGCATATTTCCTTCGCTATATCCCATTGACAGAAATGGACAACATACATATTTGTATTGTTGCCATTAAGGGTAAAACGATGGGGTTTATTCATATTGATTGAGTTTACTTTGTCTACATCATGTTATCTTGCTTAAGGTGTTACTCTGTTTTTATAACTTAATATCATAGATGCATGCTGGATAGCGGTCGATTGGTGGAGTAATAGTAGTAGATGCAGGTAGGAGTCGGTCTACTTGTCTCGGGCGTGATGCATATATACATGATCATTGCCTTGAATATCGTCATAAATGTGCTTTTCTATCAATTGCCCAATAGTAATTTGTTCACCCATCGTATGCTATGTGTTCGAGAGAGAAGCCTCTAGTGAAAACTATGCCCCCATGGTCTACTCTAATCATATATAAAAATCCAAAATTCCTTTGCTGCATTTTTTTGTTTTGCGATTTATATATCTACCACTACGAGATTTTATCCTTGCAATTAACGAGTTCAAGGGGATTGACAACCCTCTTGCCCGCTTTGGGTGCAAGTATTTGCTTTTGTGTGTGCAGGTGCTGTTCACGAGGCTTTGCGTGATTCTCCTATTGGTTCAATAAACCTTGGTTCTCTCTGAGGGAAATACTCATCTCTACTGTACTTCATCTCCCCTCCTCTTCGGGGAAAATTCCAACGCAGCTCACAAGTAGCAAGACCATATGTTGGTTTCAAGGTTGAAAGAACACAATTATTTGTTGACCAAGGTGTTATTCATGGAGTTATCCAAAGATTGGTCATGTGAGAGTTGAGTCTATTGCAAGCATGTCTTGAAGAAGAAGAAGATTGTGTGAACATTCATGTTGCCTTCAAGACATCATCTTCATGAAGAGATAAGATAAGATACAAGGTTGATCAAGACTAAGTACAAAGAATGGATTCAAGTTGGTGAACACACAAAGTGTAGAAGATGTATCGAGTGGGATCAAGTGATCTCACGATATGGTAAGCATTGTCCATTACGCTTTGTGTACTAACCCACGATCTATTTGTGTGGTGGTTCTATGCGGGGTCAGGTATCTTTCCATGGTCTTGCGTCAAAAGTAAGATTTCATATAGCCCAAGAGAGGATGGTCATCAAGGTTGTGGTGTGCAAGTTCAGAGGAGCATCACAAAGAGATCATATGCTTGAAGCATGCCGACCATTTAGTGATAATGGTCTTGTGAAGATGTTCCTAAGAGTGGCTCTCCCATAGTGGAGTGTGGGGGAGCAAATTGCGAGTCTTCACCAAGTGTGCGCTAACAAGAAATGTGTTCCAACTTGAGGCCGACATGATCTTCATCATCTAGCTCAAGTGGATTATGCATGAGGCAAAGGTTTGTCTTTGATAGGTCCTCTATTTTACCGGTCTCTGGTGTTAGTTGGCAGATCGGGGTATAGAATTGATCCATGTATTGTCAAGGGGGGGCGCTCAAGTGAGTAGCTTGATCGTATGATTCGTAGAGAACTCAAACCAATGCATCCTTGGCATCATCTTTCTTGGTTCTTGTTTGGCTTTTTTCTATGTGAGCTTTGGAACTTGTGATCATCTTCATGACAAGCTCAAATTCATCGAAAACGGATTTCGTATGCATCATCTATTTTGTTTTCGATGTTGGAGTTTTTGTCGGTTCTTCACTCATGGATCTTTCACACCTCTATATCATTGGCATATTTCTCTTGCCACTTCTGAAAACTTTCGGTCGTGATTTGACAACTCTTGTCGTTAGCTTTCTATCAAGCTTGAGTTCGTCGAAATCAGAGTTCATTTGCATAAGTTATGTTAGTTTTGGTCTTATTTGCATTCCTCTGTTGTGCTTTGGCCTTTTGGGCAGAGGCCAAGCGGTAGTATCGCTGGTACCCACGGTAATACCGCTTAGGCGGTACTTCCGTTGGTTGGTACTGCAACTAGTTCCATGGGCTGCACCTGGTATTGGGGCAAAGTGGGGCAACCCTACACGGGCCTTATGGCCCAATAGTGGGAGGCGCCCCCTTTAGGCTTGGGGGCCAAGTTCCCTTGGCGGCTAGGGTTGTGGGAGAGAGGGCGCGTACCCCTTGGGATTGCCAACCATAGATGGGGGTGCACCCTTTGGGGCAACCCCTGCTCCAAGCTAGCCTCCTCCCCGGGCTATTATAAATGAAGGGGGGGCATGCTCAAAGGAGACACAATTTTTCTGGCGCCTTTGATTGTGTCTTCTCTCTCTCTCTCTCTCACTCTCCTCTCTCCCCCCCAATAGTGGGTCTCCTTCCGAAGGGCTGCTCCTCCCTCGTCTTCTACTTTGACATTGCTTAGCTCTGGATGGCAAAGCGATGCCTGATCACTGGTGTCGTACATGTGCAATACACAGAGGGATCGTGCGTTCAATTTGTGTTCGAGGGACGGTTCGAGGGATTTCAAGAACGATCCTCGCGAACTCTTCTCCCGCTGCAACTTGAAGTTGGTAATGATCAGATCTAACCTTGTATGCATCTTCATAGTGATCCTGGGAACTTGATTTGTAGGCCAATTTCTTTGTTTTGTTTTCTATTACATTTCTCAACAACAACTTCACATTGAAGTTGTCCGGCGGGAGGAAGAGGGGAGGGGGAGGTGATCCAACAAACTCAGCTATATCGGGTTGGGTGAGTGTGTAGTAGGTTTGCTCCGATCTCATGACATCTCGATGTATTTTTCTTCCTAAATGAATTTTCCACCTCCTTGACGACTAGAACTGATAGTCTAAAGTTAATGTCGTTCAAATTAATTTACTCGGATCATAACCCATGTCTTGAGCTCACACCACGATCCATCTTTTCTGTTGTCATCAATGACAGTTCTTCCATGACACAATTCCTCGACCAGCAAACTTTAATTCATACAAAGCAATATTTTCTTTTGTTGCAACACACATACATTTATGCTAGTATAAACAAAGAAGAGATGCACCCTTGCTCAATCCGGCCCAAGGAAATATGATGTGCTACCAGCGTTTAGGTGATACCGTGATATGGACTCTTGGCAGCCGTTGGATCTCAAATCAAACGGCTTTCGGAAGCTCTTGAACATTTACAAAAAAGTGATCTAAGAGTCTCGACATTGCGTGCAGGTACAACAACTCTTAAGATGCCGTCGGATCTGTGATCCAACGGTCCAAATGTCCGTATAACGGTAGCATATGAAGACCGATATCACCTGAAACTTTGGCAATCCGGCCATCCAGTTCCGATCAGACGGTAGACACGCGGCCGCAGCAGCAGCCTGCGGAGGCAGAGTTCCTCCCTCAGGCCAGAGCCAGAGGAGGGGAGGCCTTCCCCTTGCCCCATCTTCTCCTTTACCTTATCGGCGTTATCGCCATCACCCGTCATAACTCGCGGCCGCACGCGTCGTACCAAAGGAGGGAGGAAAAAGGGATCTCCACTCCACTCGGCCTCCTCCTCCGCCCCGCGCGGTTCCAATCTGGTTCCCGGGCCAGCAATCGACGATGGGGAAGAACCAGGCGTACAAGGCGATGCAGCGGGCGCGGCTGGGCTCGTCCTCCGGCGCCCCCGGCGAAGGGGAGGAAGACGGCATGGTCGGTCCCCTTCCTCGCCCCCCTTACCACAGATCCTTAATCCCCCCTAGTTCCAAGCTCGCAACCCATCTCTGATTGCTCCCCCCGTGCAAACCCTATCGAGATCTGCCGGGACGTCCATGGCGAATCTTGCTGCTTGTAGATGCTTTTTCCCCCTTTTGATGAGGGGACTTTTACTAACGAGGGCCGTCACAGACGGACGGTTCATTTCATTCTCCAGAGTGGCACGCGGCGCGCTTGGCCAGCCTCAACAAGACCCACACCCTCACGTGGGAGGAGTTCAAGAAGAAGCAGAAGGTATGCGCGGCCTCGGCTTGCTCTCTGCTGGCTTTGTTGGTGGATTTTAGTTTCTGCACTCTGTAATTTTGGCCATGATTTTATCCATGCTGCTGCTTAAGCTCTGCGATGTGCTATTTGTGCTCCTATTTTATGTTAAATGTATGATGGATGCTGAATTTCAGGCATACTGCCTTGTATGTGATGCCCAAGTTTGTTTTGGCCTGGTGTGGGATGGCGATTCACTTTGTAGTGCATATAGTAACGAATTAAGCTACGTTGTAGCATAGGAGGGAAATTAGCAGCCTGAACTTTGGCAGTGGAAGCTTGGTCCTGTGCCACCCAGGGTCCAGTCGTCCTTCCCCTGGTTTGCTGACCTTTGAGTTTCTCTAGCATCGGTTTGCCATCAGACATTTAGACTTGTGCTACTGTAAAAGGTAGTACAACCATTTATCAGTGGCACACCGCTTATTCAGCCATCCACGATACTTTACCTAGTTAGCTTGAAAAACGATCTTATATTTTACTCCCTCCGTCCCACAATATAAGATCGTAGCTTGAAAAATGATCTTACATTGTGGGATGGAGGGAGTGCTTGGTTTTGATTCCTTTACTTATCTTGTTCTCTTTGATAAATAGCAACTTAGACGGAGTATGTATATGCTGATTCCAAATAGATCAACCTATGTCCGCATTAGTTGGGGTGGGTTTACTTGGCAAACGCTTTATTGTTTTCTGCATTGACTCCACATGGTTATTGGCTTACTAGTTAGTGTACTGCTGATGAGGCTCAGCCTTTTTGTACTTATAAGGTCACTGTGTAGCTATAATACTTATCTGTTATCAGTACCTTCATAGTAATCAATGATGCTCTTGTCCCCTATAGGACGAGGAACTAAAGAGAGGTGAGGTGGAGGCTGACAAAGATAAAATGATGAGAGAGTATAGAGCTCAACTGGATGCTGAAAGGGCCCAAAAGCTTGGTCGTGGAAGAGACGTCGTAAAGTCAAAATCATCATCTTCCAAGAAAGGTAAATCAACTTAATGACGTGCTGAACGATGTTTCTTACATTTAGGTCCCATTAGGTGAACTCTTTCTTAAATCTATTCCATGTGTTGAGTTTTCTGACAAAGAATTATGGATACAGAAAAGAAGGAAAAGGACGCAAAGAAACGGATTAAAAAGAGGAGGAAGGTATTGCTCTCAAATACAAATGTAATAATTGGCCACATTATGATGAATGGAAAACACCAAAAATATCCGCTATATAAATGACTCTAGATATAAACATTTTTTTACCTTCTCCTGTTGGGATGAATTTGGGAAACAAAAATGGTCCTACTTGCTCACTTCTGCATTCTTACAGCACAGAAGTTCGTCAGAAAGTTCCAGCTCATCAGAATCATCAAGTAGTGATGATGAGGACAGGGGTTCAAGAAAATCCCGATCCCGATCAAGATCAAAGCGAAGTAAGAAAGATAAGAAGCACAGGTCCCGATCCAAGCATGCCGGAAGTGACAGCGAGGAGGAAGGCCCTGTTCGCCTCTCGAAATTCTTTGGGAATGCAAAGAACTAGATGCTATATCGATACGCCCAATACCAATTTGCTTGCTCCTGAGGTCATATCATTTTGAATCGTCAATTGGTGGGTGTTGATTGTATTCTATTGAGATGACTCTCAGAAGGTTGTGGGAACCAGTTTCTGTGTTGTTTCTCAACAGAATGTTTGGTAACTGGAGGTTTAGGTGTTGAACCATTATATGGTATCCTGCAACTTGTAAGAAATGTCAAATCATTGTTACATTGTTGTACTTGATGGATAGTGACAGTATTCATATTCGATTTGAACTGCTTTAATTCTTTCAGAACTTGATATTTAAATTATTATCTTTCTTTGGCTGATCTTTAGATCTATTATGAGAATCGGCTTCTCTGTTGGTGTATTTGCTGTGAGCTATGAAAAATACAGTCCCCTCCGTCTCTATGTTTGATTAAATTCACTGAAAAATATATTAACATGTACAATACCAAATAAGTAAAATATGAATATGTATATATCATAATGAAGCTGATGATATTGATTTGGTATTTGTGGATAAGCTTG
Organism: Triticum aestivum; assembly: GCF_018294505.1. NCBI lineage: Eukaryota > Viridiplantae > Streptophyta > Magnoliopsida > Poales > Poaceae > Triticum > Triticum aestivum. Next base: position 451,384,568 of record NC_057799.1, on the reverse strand, counting down.
GTCAAACAGAGAGTAGCTTGACTTCTAAAATAGTGATCTAAACAGAGTACCTTGCTACCAATTGGCAGCTTTAGTACAACCTGAGGGAGTACTGCAAATTTTACCTTTCCCGGGTGTTCAATCTTTAGGCCTCATTCGGTTAAGGGGGAACCCAAACCTAAGAATTAGGAGTAGTATAGAAATTTGATAAGATGGCACTTGCCATTCTAAGGAATTGTCTTTGTATTGTTCCTACGCAAAAATAAGCTTTGAGTGAAGGTGTAGATTCCTTCAAAAACACAAAAAATGAGTAGTATTCTTACGAAATTCCTGTACAAATTTTCCTCTAAAATTCTTGTTTCTATGTTTTCCTATTAAAATCCTCCAAACCGGATGAAGCCTTAAAAGACCAGGTGAAGGATTTGTAACGCCTTCTACTTACTCCCTTCGATCTATATTAATTGTCGTTTCTCAAAAAAAATCTATATTAATTCACAGCTTTAGTACAACGGAGGGAGTACTCAGTACTGCAAATTTTACTTTTCCCGGTGGTGTTCACTCTGTAGAAGGTCAGGTTGCCGTGCTACTTTGTTTACCAACAGAAAAGTTTTCTTATAAATAGGTTATTAGTTCGTTTGGTTACAACAACGTCTGGGTGGTGTAGTTGGTTATCACGTTAGTCTCACACACTAAAGGTCCCCAGTTCGAACCTGGGCTCAGACAATTTATTTTTGGCCCGTTGCTGCTTTTTTCTCTTTTTGCAATCGCGTCCATGGGCATCTCCCTTGCATATTTCTGGCATAGCTCCTTAACGTTCTACGTCATCTTGGTCTTTTCTGGGGAGAAGATTTTGGCAGTGATGATTTTCAAACAACGGCAGCATGTACCAGTACCATGCACACAACGGGACGATGCAAGAATAGCATGTTGTACATGTTAATGTTAGCATGGCAAAAATGCTCAATCTCTGTAATGTGGGGAGTACGTTAGGACAAAGTTTAGCTGATGTAACAACTCCGCTGCTCAAAGCTAACCCAGAAGCAGTCACACTAAAAATAATCGGACGAACAGATGACCCGACTGCTCTTTTCTGTTTTGTTGTTCTTGTAATTTCACGCTATCAGCTACAGAACAGCCCTAAACAGCCGGATGATCGAAAAACTTCCTATGTGGATTCTTCCAACTCTTCTCCAAAGCGCTCCAGCCTTGAAACCTCAGCATCGTAGTCACGGATCAGAGCGTGTTTGATCGACCCGTCATCCTCACTCGCGTGTATTTGCTTCCCACCAAACCTGCACGGCAAGGAATGTAGTTAAAAACCCTTTTCCTAGGTAGGAAACCAAAGCATGCACAATCTCGACATCAGCTCCTTCCTTTCTCCAAAGTGTTCACAAGATAAAAAATTTCCTAACACTGGAAACGAATCTTGCAGATGGATTTGACAAACTCAGGATGCACACCAAACATAACTGTTTTAATGCTTTACGATATCAAAAACCAAGAGGAAAAGAACGGCGCAATGATTTTATGTTAAAACCTACCATCTTCCATTCATCTTCTCTATGCATTTGAGACCATCTTTCCGGTCTTTGAACTTTACCAATACGACCCCTTGTGGATGATTTTCGCAAACCTGCCACAGCAACATGTAAACAAAAGTGGTAGAGAGAAAAGAAACCACCAAAACTTACTGGTGGTTAGGGCCAGTTTGCTCAGTTACGGCTCATTCTGGGGATTTTCTATACATTTCATCATTAATTACAACAAAGCTTAACACTAGTTCAGAGAGCCCCACATGGGCAGATGTAAGATCAGATCTAATTTCTGGACAGGTGAAGATAGGAACAAGTAAATGAAACTCGTAGCAGCAGACTTATAGAGCATGGTGCTGAAATGGTTTATAAATATACTTGCTACCATATAGTCCTGCTAAAGTGAAACACACCAGCCCATAATTATGTGGATTAAAGACCTTGGCTACTCAGCTTGCATACTCTCACCCATTAGTCTGTTTGCCTTTTCCAGACTAACACGTTCTCACAGGACCAGTACCCATATGGCCAGCTTTTGGCATCGCAATAAACAAGGATCAGTCAGTTTGGTGTAGAATGTGGATGCAGTTCTCCAGTATGTCTTTCAGAGACTGGTTACACAGGTTAAACTCAAAAGGTGGCAACAGCCAGGAACTTTCGTACTCCAAATGGTTCTTGATCATATCAAGCTTCTACATGATTAGGAAGAAGCACAGCTAAAGAAGTAAACAACTTTTTAACATTCCCTTTTCTCTAATCAAACTAATCTATTTGTTATGATTTTCCTATGATGACAAGACATATGAGTGCAATTAAAAATTACCTTGACATTGTCGATCGGACCAAACTTCACGCATTCCTCTCTAACATCTACCTCAAGTTCAGGAAGAAGGGTTTCATCATTCTGCAATGATCAGGAACTTCATTCTTAATCAAACCGACATGAGCAAAAAAGTTCCTATACCAACAGGAGCAATCTGAAACGACTCATTTGTTCCATATGAAAAGGGCACGTCAAGCAAGCATAGTTCCATAATTACTTACTCTCAATTCAGCAGGACTGAACATATTCGCCAAAATCACCTGAGTAGGAATCATCACCTTCTTATCATCATGTCCACCTAATAACAGAACATTGTCACAAGAATAAAAATAAGTAAATGGGATTTTGATCTCAAGATAAAGCTAGTTTGCTTGCAAGAAGATAATAATGAAAAAGTAACTGCTCATCAACCAACGGCGTAATGATAAATGAACACCCTGCGTAGAACAATAGTTTTTGCAGCTTAATTCTTTTAGGGCGATCTGCTAGTAGGAAAAGATTTAGAAGCACATCATATTATTCTCAACACGACACATCCCTAATTAGCATGAAACATGCAAAGCTTGAAGACGACCTACAGTTCGGTTATGTCAACATTGAAGCAACAGGAACTTATCGCTGGGTACACGTATTCAAATCAACTATAATAAAAACAATTGACATAATTTAAAGATAGAAATTACCCCATCCCAGCATCTTATCTTCAACCTTCTTGCCTTTCTTTTTCTTCTGCTTGTCTGCCTTCTTTGCCAAAAAAACGTCACCTGAAGCAGATGAAACCATTAGTAGTATATATTTTGCAGTTCATGTCGCTTTAATAAATTGTGAACTTACCTTTCTGCTGAAATTTGGCCACGCTAACAGTCATTAGGGTCTTACCACCAGGACGGAATGATGTTCCATCCAATAATTGAATTGCTAAAGGTACAGAAGGCTCCTGGATCATTGAAAGAGAAGTACACAGTAAATAAAATAAACATGCATAATTCCGTAGTAACTAGTAAGCTCAGTCAATCTGACAAGTTCAGTAAGGCAATACCTTGAGATAGGTCACAAGTGCATCACCCTTTTTCCTGCCTGTTTCCTTGTCAGTATAGATCTTCACTCGGGGTTTCCTTGTCTCTGGATCCTATATCATCACAAACACATTATAAGTGCATCAGTAGTTCAGTACTCTGAAGCTCAGGAACAGAATATTGATTACGAATAAGATAAGAACAAAGCTATCCAAATATAGGATATACTACCTCTGTCCTAAAATATAAAGCGTTTTTGCAGTTCAATTTAAACTGCAAAAACCTTATATTTTTGGGACAGAGTAGTACTCCCTCTGTAACTTTTTATAAGACGTTTTTAGAGTCCATGACAGTATAAAAAACCCGTCTTATATTAAGTTACAGAGGGAGTAGTAAATAAATATCATAATCATGTACAGTTTAATCCATACAAAGATAATATATGGCTAAAATTTTCAATATGACGATATCTACTATCATCAATACCTACTACAAGTCCAGATAGCTGGAATTCACTAGATTTGACAGTCATGCTGAACACAAACTGAACATCTTTGACATGAAAACGTGAAGATAGCAAGATTCTGAACAAATCAAATTATGAATTTTGAAACACAGTAGTTACATGCACAAGCGGCAAACATGGATCTGTGAGTGTACTGACTACTGATAAAACCAAGTTTAGGAATGGGAAGACCATCAAGGTTCAAGATGAGAAATCAGTCTGATTAAGTTTAAGCTGTCTCTGCCAGAAATGAAAAAAAAAAGCATACCTCCTTTATAATTCCACACTTGGAAAATACCTCTACAATCTGCAAACGAAATCCACTATCAGATATCAGAACTAGTAACTTTTTGTATAGCTATGAACATGTTATAGTTCATTTTGAGAACGGTCTTCCTACGAGGAAAACAAAGAGTAGCCTCAGCTTTTGGAGATAGAAAAAACTTACCTCCTCAGCCGTGACATCTTCAGGTAAACCAGTAACATAGACATGTGTGTTGACTTTGAGATCAAACCAACTTTCTGGAGGTTTCTGAGGTTCCTGCCCAAATAAAAACAGTTTTTAAGAATTAGCTTGTGCAAAACTTATCAAGTCCCTCAAGAGTAACTTGAGAACTACCTTCTTTTCAGTTGGCTTCTCAGACTTCCGCTTCTTTTCTAGTCTTTTATCTACCTTCTCTGGCACTTTGTTTTCTTTTTCAGTTAAAGCATGGTTTTCATCCAATGTGGACGAGCCAGGAATATCTGGTGGTTGAAATACTTCTTCCTCGAGTGCAAAAGTCATGTCTTCAAGTTCATAGTCATCCTTTTTACGTGATATGTCATTCTCTCCATTGTTGTCCATTTCACCCGATACATCATTCTGAGAAGGTAACAAGGAATCAGGTTAGCTGATAAACCCTGGTAATAAGGAACATTAAACAAGACGAATAAGAGAATGTCTTTTTCCCATGGACGAACAGCTGGCGCAATACAGAATACTCTTATCAAGAAATATCACCTAGGCCTAAAGAATAAGGCATTGACAACACTAGCAATGACTAAGGGGAGCTAAATTAGATTCTCAGCTGAACCGCAACTTAGACTACTATTAGTTAAAATAAAAATGTAGTAGCTTTTTTTGGGAATAAAACTTCCACCTAACATTGAAATTGATTTTTGTAAATAGATACACAAAAAGGAAATGCGACGACGAACGAAAAATCAAGATAAAGAGTGTATGAACTTTGGAAGTTGGGTTTCTTCAAAGTTGTTTATGGAAGGGTAAATTTTACGGAAAATTTTAAAACTGATGCAACCAGATCAAGCACATACAATAACTTTGTATTCATAACTTGGTATAAATATTAGTGAAGTTTGGATAGTGTCAGTTATATTTGGGGAGCCACCACAAGACATCTCTGAGTCATCGTGTATTGAGAGTTACAGGAGAGAGAACAATAAACTCCGATTGGATAGATGTTGATCATCAAGTTGTGAAGGATCACACTGGTTTACACTACAATTCCATTTCCAGAGTTGGTCTGTGAGAGTATGACTTGGTATTGTTTCTGATCAACATTTTTGCTTATTCGGACTCAATACTGAGTTCTTCATTTATTCCTTATGTTCAATCATGAAAGATCGGGCAACCCTATAGAATCATCCTCTCTAGGTTGATTTATCAATAATAAATCAATGAGAATGTACACTGTAAAGTTAAAAGAGGCTTCATTTCTCTAAAGTTGCGTATACAAAGGGTATATATCCACACATAGTTTACTTCTTTGAAAGGGTAGCTGGAAGACTGTTTTGGAGAGAAAGATAGAACTGATACTCATGTCCAGGTTAAAATCTTACCATGGAGCAGGTAAGACTAATAGTAATAGATGGCACAAGCCCATCAGAAAATTTACTTTGACATGAAAAGACTAAGGTGCCACATGTCATGCAATAAATTTCCCGAACTAACAAGCCCTATACGCTAATAAATCATGTAGCTGAGATAGTCGGTACTTGTTCCACTATATGATTACAGCTAAGTGATCAGAAATCATGAATTTTCATCTGATAATGGTTATCTGGAAAGCCTAGCGTTGGAATAGAAAAGCAACACTTACTTGAGGAACCATTGCCCTCAGAGTACGATCCCATTTGTAGATGGTGCCGTCATCATCAGTAAATTCTTCCACACCATCTGGTGGGGATGCTGGCCGCTCATCGGGATCATCAATGACATGCTCTTTGCTTAAGTTACCATCCGCAGCCTTTGCTTTCAGCGCTTCCACCTCTGACTCAGCTTCTATAACCTCCTTCTGGAATTTCTCGAAATCATCTTCAGTTTCTGAATAACCATTTCGAAGAGCATTAGGAGATACTTGAAAAGAATCATACTGAACTTACTTTAAAGGGAATGTAGAAAGCCCTAAGCTCCTAACCTTGTTCAGGTTGATCCTTCTTTGTGACCCCAGAATGCAGCTCTGGAATCGAAGATAGTGGCGTCCATTCACTCCTCCCCTCCGCCCAGAGCATTGTGCTCTCGTTGAGGTACCCATTAGCAAAATGATCTGTACAGGGAGCCAAGTTCCTCAAATCCAGATCACATCGAAAACAGGACGCATAGATCTTCAGAATGTAAAAGGGCTACTAGCTGCCATTCTGAACAATATGCGCCCACAAAACAAGCAAGCAACCTCACAACGTGACATAAACCCTATCCCGCAACCTGCCAGTGCTAACAACTCATCGATGAGCCAGCTTTGGAGTTAGGAAACGCAACAGTGGTGGATAATGCAGTGAATGACACTGTAGAATGATACATACACTCTACGGATAACCTCACAGAACGAATTCAAAACTGCCATCTGGGCTACTACCATTACTTCCATATCCGTTGATTGAAGCATCAATTTACTGGTTAGAAAGGAAATTGCGAGCTTATGAGTAACACGCCCAATTTACTGGTACTGGGATTTGCACCACCTCACATCCAGACTCGACACTTGCCGATACTCACGGGAAATACAAACTACTAGCGAATATGGAGCCTTCCGGATTGCAGAAAGGGCACACGCGAAGTTTCTCTGATTTTGCGAGGATTCAATCCCAGCTTGCGAGCTACCGGCGTCCGCATTTCCACTAGCAGATATAGCGAGAAGATTGGGTGTCGAAGGGGGGAGGAGGTACCTCGCAGCTCCGAGAGCGCGTAGGGGCCGACGTGTTCCTGGCTCGGGCCGAGCACGTACCAGCCCACCTCGCCGCCGCCGTCCATGGACCTCCGCGCGCGGGGAGCGGAGGCTGGGGCCGGAGATTCCGGTCTCGTCGCCGCCGGCGATACGAAATCCTTTTTCGTGAAGCGACCGCCGGAGAGGGGGAGGAAATTTTTGGGGCTGGGGTTTCCAGAGTGGTCTAGACCTGGGTCGAGCCGGTGCCCCCGATGGAAGCCGCTGCCGTCCGATCAAGAGGGTTTCACGATCAATGTCGGTCCAGACCATACATATGTAAAGTTTTTTTTTCGAGAAATTCGTACACCTCTAAAGCTATCCCGAGAGAATAGTTGCGTGGAAGAGCGAAAATTTAACGGGTTTGCTCTTTTTTGTCTGGTTTAAATGTAATCCTTTTTCATTCAAAATTTGCGTCTAATGATGCGCCACGATTCATATTACCTTTCAGCCCCGGGATGAACCAACCTGACATTTCGAAGCATGCTTTTCTTATCGGATTTTCTGCAAGCCACCTTTTATTGGTTGTCTTTTTCTTAATATTTTATTTTGACCTTTTTCACTCCTGGCACTTGCTTGTCCTCTTTTCATTTTGCATCTTTCGAAGAGAAAGAAATAAAGCTACATGAAGAGGTAGAGAGAACTGAAGAGAGAAGCGACTACCTCGTTTTTTCGCATGGTGATTCCGGTGGCTTTCCTCTCCCAGCGTAAAGTCATGTCGGGTGTAGCGGTTTGTTAGCTCATTTGCTCATCCCTCCTCCTGCTGCTCCTGAATTGGTCGTGCATGTTCATCTTTAGATCCCTTTTTGGTTTGTGTGATGCGACCCTTCCTATCACATTGTTTTCAGGCGATTCATACAGAGGGGTCTTAGTTCGGGTGGTTCTCCTCCGCTTGGGTTGGGATTGTTTGATTTTTAGGGTTATTAGATGTTGAACGGGGCTTATAGTTATAGGTGAATTTGGTTCGGTTGCTTGTGCTCGGCCTAGAGCTAAGATTGTTGGATTGTACTGGTTTCCTAGCCGATGAAGTAAGAATGTATTTTTCTTAGATGCTACTGTGTTATGTGGTCTTTGCGGTGGATGGTTTTTGTAGTATTGCATGTTCTGAATCTGACGACTAGATTTGTTAGTGGTTTGTTTACTGCAAATTTACAAGGTTACTATAGTAATTGGGAGGGGTATTGTATTTAACTGGAGTATTTGGTGTGTTGGATAGAATTTATGTATGCATGTAATTGTAGGTTTTGTAATTTGTCATTGTATAGTGATAGCGGTAGCTACTTTCTTTATACTGGATTCATGTGTGGGACTTGCAATGTTTAATCTGCTGAAGACATCTTGTTCCATTATGCAAGTATTGACTTAATGTGTTGTATTGCTTCTTTTCTTTGTCATGTATCAACATTAATATAATTGAGTGACCGTAAACTAATCATACACGCAAACGTGTACGATCAAGATCATGGACTCACGGGAAGATATCACAACACAACTCTAAAACATAAAATAAGTCATACAAGCATCATAATACAAGCCAGGGGCCTCGAGGGCTCGAATACAAGTGCTCGATCACAGACGAGTCAGCGGAAGCAACAATATCTGAGTACAGACACAAGTTAAACAAGTTTGCCTTAAGAAGGCTAGCACAAACTGGGATACAGATCGAACGAGGCGCAGGCCTCCTGCCTGGGATCCTCCTAACTACTCCTGGTCGTCGACAGCGGGCTGCACGTAGTAGTAGGCACCTCCAGTGCCGTAGGAGTCGTCGTCGACGGTGGCGTCTGGCTCCTGGACTCCAGCATCTGGTTGCGACAACCAGGTAGAAAGGAAAGGGGGAAAAGAGGGAGAGAAGCAACCGTGAGTACTCATCCAAAGTACTCGCAAGCAAGGAGCTACACTACATATGCATGGGTATATGTGTAAAGGACCATATCAGTGGACTGAACTGCAGAATGCCAGAATAAGAGGGGGATAGCTAGTCCTGTCGAATACTACGCTTCTGGCAGCCTCCATCTTGCAGCATGTAGAAGAGAGTAGATTGAAGTCCTCCAAGTAGCATCGCATAGCATAATCCTACCCGGCGATCCCCTCCTCGTCGCCCTATTAGAGAGCGATCACCGGGTTGTATCTGGCACTTGGAAGGGTGTATTTTATTAAGTATCCGGTTCTAGTTGTCATAAGGTCAAGGTACAACTCCGGGTCGTCCTTTTACCGAGGGACACGGCTATTCGAATAGATAAACTTCCCTGCAGGGGTGCACCACATAACCCAACACGCTCGATCCCATTTGGCCGGACACACTTTTCTGGGTCATGCCCGGCCTCGGAAGATCAACACGTCGCAGCCCCACCTAAGCACAACAGAGAGGTCAGCACGCCGGTCTAAATCCTATGCGCGCAGGGGTCTGGGCCCATCGCCCATTGCACACCTGCACGTTGCGTACGCGGCCGGAAGCAGACCTAGCCTAGTGGCGTTCCGGTCCAATCCGGCGCGCGCCACTCAGTCGCTGACGTCACGAAGGCTTCGGCTGATACCACGACGCCGGGATACCCATAACTACTCCCGCGTAGATGGTTAGTGCGTATAGACCAAATGGCCAGACTCAGATCAAATACCAAAAACTCGTTAAGCGTGTTATGTCGAAGTAACCGCGGACGCCGTCCAGGGCCAGGCCCACCTCTCACCTAGGCGGTCTCAACCCGCCCCGTCGCTCCGCCACAAAGTAACAGTCGGGGGCCGTCAGGAACCCAGGCCCACCTCTACCGGGATGGAGCCACCTGTCCTTTCAGCCCCCTCATCAGAATCACTTGCGGGTACTCAACGAGCCGACCCGACTTTAGTCACCACATGTGTCATGTATATAAAGTATATAGTATATACCCGTGATCACCTCCCGAAGTGATCACGGCCCAGTAGTATAGCATGGCAGACGGACAAGAGTGTAGGGCCACTGATGGAACACTAGCATCCTATACTAAGCAGTAGGATAGCAGGTAAGGGTAACAACTGTAGCAACAATGACAGGCTATGCATCAGTATAGGATTAACCGAAAGCAGTAACATGCTACACTACTCTAAGGCAAGCAGTATAGAGAAGAATAGGCGATATCTGGTGATCAAGGGGGGGGCTTGCCTGGAAGCTCTGTTGTACAGGAAGAAGGGTCATCGGTGACGTAGTCGTACTCAGTGGCATCAGCGCCGGTCTCCGGGTCTACCGGAGAAGAAGAGGGGGGAAGAAACAGTAAATACGGAGCAAACAAAGCATCACAAAACATAACGAGGCAATACGGGGTGCTAGGTAAGCCCTAACGTGGTAGTAAGTGATACCGGCGAATGGGGAAACATCCGGGAAAATATCCCCGGTGTTTCGCGTTTTCGGACAGATGAATCAGAGGGGAAAAGTTGCAGGTTCACTATGCTAGGGACGCGTGGCGGACGAACGGGCTGCATATCTGGATTCGTCTCGTCGTTCTGAGCAACTTTCATGTACAAAGTATTTTCATCCGAGCTACGGTTTATTTTATATGAATTTTAAAAGATTTAAATCATTATTAGGATTAGCAGAATTAATTAAATCAAAAGGCATTTATGACGTCATCATGACATCAGCGTGATGCAAGCGGTCAAAGTTGACCGTTGACCAGTCAACTAAATGGGTGGGTCCCGCATGTCATAGGCTGTTATCTAATTGACAGTAGTTAGATTTATTAGCAGGTTAATTAGGTTTAATTAACTAGATTAATTAAGTTAATTAATTAATTAATTAATATTTTTATTTATTATTATCTTTTTTTAAACCCCCTTTTTTATTTTCGTTCTTAGGGGTAGGCCCACTGTCATAGGCCCATGTGGCCAATCGGGCTAACGGGCGCGTGCTACGGGGCGGGCGCAGCCCGACAGGGCTCGCGGGCGTGGCCGCTGGCGGCCCCGAGTGTTGCCGCGGGGCAGTGGGGCGGAGCCGGCGTGTGATGGCGGCGGCGCTGAGAGGAGAA
>NC_057799.1:451372331-451372936 GCF_018294505.1 Triticum aestivum | reverse complement strand
TGAGAGGAGAAGGTGGGCAGGCGCGGGCGGAGTTGCAGCAGGCGGCGACGCGTGGAGCAGTGAGCAGCGCCCGGCGCGGCGTCGCGCGCGTGGACAGCGCCGCTAGCAACGACGGGCACGGCCAGGATGCGGCCGGCAAGCACAACGTGCGGGGAGGTGAGGCCATGGCCTGAGCGGGATGGCGCGGGGCCTGGCTGGGCTAGCGGGGAGGCGCGAGCGCGGGCCGGATCCGGTGACGGGGAAAAGGGGAAAAAGGGGGGCGCTCACGAGGGGAACGTAGGGCACAGGGCAGCGGGCTCGGGGAAGCTCGGGGTGGCCGGCGATGGAGAGGCGAGGAGGCGACGCCGACGAGGTGGCGAAGGCGCTAGGGTCCGGCGACCGTGAGCGGCGAAGCCGGGGCGGCGCCAGGGGGCAGTGGCGGTCTTCGGGGAGGAAGGCGAGGCGTCCAACGAGCGACGGGCGGCGACAGGGAGGAGGTCCGGCGACGGCGTCGTGGCCGACGCGGCGACGGGGGCAGTCGGGGTCGAGCCCCGATCCAGATCGGGAGGAGGAGGGAAGAGGCGTGGAGGAGATCGTGGGGAGAGGGGATCGCGTGAGGGGGGAGT
>NC_057799.1:451364833-451372006 GCF_018294505.1 Triticum aestivum | reverse complement strand
CAACTCCTAAATTAATGTTATAATTTATTCTACTGCCCCAAAAAGTTTGACACCTAATTAAAATAGTTTGCATTACTATTATTTCTAAAAGGCATTTAATTAATTGTCATAGCTGCTGTTTTAATTACTTTAGAGCCTTTAAACATTTTATAAAAGTGTGGTTTCTCCATAATAATTACCTATGCATTATTTGGCAACACCCCAACATTTTAGTTTTAATATTTGAAAATCTTTACCGTTTGACTTTATTTTAAGTTCGAATTTCGAATCGATTTTGAACTAACACGAGATTAACAACAGTAACCGTGGTGACGTGGCATCATTAACGTGGGATTACTGTAGCCTAATTACCCGGGCGTCACAATTCTCCTCCACTACAAGAAATCTCGTCCCAAGATTTAGGAGCGGTTATAAGGGGGAAGGGATCTGGTTACGAAATTCTAACGATTCTTCTCGGTCATAGTTGCTCTTCTCGAAGAGGTCGATCCATTACATTGATGTCTTCAGTCCTCTGCTTCAGGTCATCATGATGAAGTTTGTCATCCTTCCTTCAGGATCTTCACCGTACTTACGAAAGGGTGAGAAGGGAAAACCCTATAAGGACGGATTCTAACAAGATCGAGCATCAAGCGGTTAACCCAGGGGAAGAAGCATAAGTATCTCTCGAATTGAAACCTAAGAAGATGTCGAGAGCAAAGGAAGAAGGTACCATGAGAAGTTTCAAACCGATAGGCAAGCGTTCGATGCCTATCAGAAGGTGAAAGGGGTTCAGAGCAACGAGAATAAGTATTGCGTCTGATACCCGAATAGATCACTAGGAAGGTGGCCCGCGAATTAAATACGGAGCCAAGTGTGAGGAATAACCATTAGAAACAGGGTTGTATAGAAGAGTCAGGTTTCGATCCTGTGGAACTGTGGGTTATGGGCCCACCATGCGGTTTTTTAGGAGCAGTGACATCTTGCACGGTCATGATAGCAAGGCATGTCAGAGAATACCCTGTCAGTCATGTCGGCAACACGTTGGTACCAAGGGCGAGGGACGAAGAGAACCATTTTCCTGCTCGTTGAAACGAGGCGGACCAATAGGCAAAGTTCTCATCCATCGGTGGCTACCGAAATGTCATCAACAAAAGTAACATGGTCTACTGAGAGACTGGTACAACGAGGTGTTTACATAAGCAGGAGAATATTACTGCTTAGATCATATAGATCACCAGAAAGGTTAAACTAAATAATGGAAAGGAACATATGATTATCAGATTAAACAGAAGAATGGAAAGGAAAATGTGTTTAAACACATATTTCAAGGGTATATCCTTCCCAAGGACAAGCAGAGCATGAGATCCATGACATGATATAATGTAGAAAACTCTTTAGGTACGGGAGAGAATTTTCATGACATTACCCATACAACGGTGTTTGGATAATTGAGAGGAAACATTTAGCATTGGGCTTCAAATGTTCCTGTTGAAAATTGGAGTACCATAGACATGTTTCGAGATAGCCTTGACATGGTCAACAGGTGAAGATCAGACTTTGGAAACAAAAAGGATCCATCAGGAACAACTTATAGAATAAGTCTTACAATTTCCTCACGGAAGAATGACTAACCTTGCCAAGATGGAAACTATAACAATAGGTCCTCCGGCCAGGTGTGCTAGGCATGTCATCACCTTACCGGGCCATATAAAGACCAATGTTGTGACTCTTGGAAAATGTTCCAACCATCACATCTGACCGAGATTCAGATCTGATTGGTGTCAGGATACCTCAGACTCATGATGCCTAAGAAGGAACGGGTGCAGCACAATTTGACGAGATGACAATGTAAGATTCTCGGGAATTAAACCATGGAAGCGAGTTCCGAAACAAGATTTCATCATTAAATCAAGGAGAGGATGAGGAGGTGGCTGATGGACTCAGCGACATTCCATTGAGATTTCCAAAAGATGGATTTCCACAACTATGTGAACAAGGAGATAACATTAGCTAGATCGAATGACTTAATGATGTATGCTCGAGGAAAACATACACAGTTAAACATTGGTTGAACTGTGCACCCGAAATATGGGCTTAGGTAGAATGATCTATGTTAGAACGGTGATTCGATAACCAATGGTCTAAGAATGAAATATCGACCATTAACTTCAAAGCAATAGGGTTGCTAGAAGTTTTGAAGTCGCACATCATAGTTCAATTGTCGGTTTTCCGGTTAGAAACAACACGGGGATCAGAAAACAAATGGAGATGGCGAGAAGTATTACTATATCAAGAATTCTCAAGAGGTGGAGAAATTCTCACAATATCCTTGACATAAAAGGTGGTAATACTCCAAAGTAAAGAAGAACAAATGCTGGATAGCAAGGATCTGAAGGTATAACACAAAACATGAACAAGTTTGTGTTGGGGGGAGGCAAGAATGTTGTCAATGATAACACAATTCATCGAGGGGCAAGGATGGTATTTCTCATCCTGAATTTCGACACACAACTTGGAAGAAGTCAAACTGTTGACAATGATCACGACAAATTTGTCGAGAGGTTTTCAAGAAGATGTAATTGATCGACGATGACATCAAGCCAAAGAAATGATGAAAGCGAAAGGTTATTGGAACCATGGGTAGGACACAAACTCGAAATCAAGTTTGCTGTTCAAGGAGAAGTGATATGACTAGGAAGATCGACGCAAGATTAGCTCACCGTCGAAATTTGTGCGCTGGGAAGGACCAGGTAGCACAGTTAAAATCGGCACGATAATGACATAGCCGAGCAGGCTAGGGATGACGCGATCGAGTACGAACTCGTAAGCAAAGGAGATTACTAAGAGTTGTTTAATCGTGATGCGGACTCGATTCAGTTATCGATGTCCTTGAGTGTTTAACAACTCGGAGCCCGTGAAAAATTGGAATCAATGAGAATGTAATACCTGATGGAGAACTCATAAGAAGTTATGCAGTTCCGTGATAATCTCGAGATACCAGGGGGTAATACTCGACGACAGATCAAGGTAAAGGTTGGACTAGGGTATTGCCCTGCAGAAGACAAGTGCTCAAACTTGCACGAGAAACGGAATCAAGGAGAAACATGGTCGAAACCACGTCCACGGATACCAGATGAAATTATTACAAGGGGATAATTATTTTAAGAGAAGCTTCCATGATAAGGTATACATCGTGTCCATGGGCATGAACACAGGGTTCAAGGTCGACTCCCACTTGTTCAATGCATAACCTTTCATTTACCTCTCGTATTTCGGAAATGACATTAGTTGTTGAAAGTTTTTACCTAATGCAATACCAGATAAGTATGACCCGTGAAATCTTTCGGGTTCACACGGATTAGGGAAGGTGTAGGTTCAACCCATTAGGGCATCTTAGGAACATATACCACAAACTTCGGAGTAAATAATACAAGCTCGAAAGTAGAGCATGGTTCACGAAGCAGAGGATACAATTTACTAAAGGCATTATGTATCAGGGAAAGAACTTCCAAAGTGATTGAATATGAAGGACGTTGTCGGATAAAATCCAACAAGGTTCTGATGGTCCATAAAGGATCTGATGTGAGTATCGGCACACAACCAGAGGTAGAATCAATGCCAAGACCTTGGATTATAGAAACAACTAAGTAACTTAGAGCTCAATTGCAGAGGAATTATGATTTATAAAGCGAAGGATCAGAAACAGACGCTCTGATCAAGGATGGATAAGTTCAATAGACATAGGGGCAAAATTGACGACAATTTGATTGGCGAGAACCAGCTCACGTTTCAAATGACGTCTGAGCCGGAAGGATGAATTCTAGGCTCTGATTGAGGATTGCGAGCATTCGCAACAGATTGAATCAACGGACTCAAAATGATAATGACAAGAGATGCCAATAAGATTACGAGACTTAAGATTAATCATAATGCAAGTAAGCAAGAATTTCAAGAGCAAAAGGCTCCTGAGGATTTTCGGAAGATCGAATGGTATTTTGAACACTTTTGTGAAATACTTGAATCAACTGGGGATGAGCGGATACTCGGTAAGTGCGAGAATTATCCGTAGGGGTATTCAGGTGACAAAGAACAGCAAGGCAGTAAGCTTAAGGATTCTCGGAACAACAGAGATAATTTCGGGGTATCTTGTAATAATAAGATCAACGGGGAAACATTGTATGAATGGCGAGTATACGTGGTTATCCATAGGGAGTTTATCGATGGAAGGGAATTGCAAAAGCGATGAACACAAGTTCTCGGGTTATCAGCGGAGAGTATCTTCCGGGTCTTCACGTGCAGCAGACGATCATCAGTAATAAGGGGCTCTCCGGGTGAAAGTGATAACGAGATCCTAATGTTAGATTTAGTAAAATCATTTAACCCGAATAGAAGAGAGATCAGAGTCCTAGAGTAAGGATCGAGGAGTAAAAGATCCTAATACCACCCAATGGCGACGTGGGCCCGTAAGCCACACAGCCATGTTAGTAACAGTTTTTCAATGACTAGACTCGACTTCGGCCAAGGAGTTGGAAAGGGGGATTCCTACAGGCAGTCGGCTCTAATACCAACTTGTGACGCCCCGATTTGACCGTACACTAATCATACACGCAAACGTGTACGATCAAGATCAGGGACTCACGGGAAGATATCACAACACAACTCTAAAACATAAAATAAGTCATACAAGCATCATAATACAAGCCAGGGGCCTCGAGGGCTCGAATACAAGTGCTCGATCACAGACGAGTCAGCGGAAGCAACAATATCTGAGTACAGACACAAGTTAAACAAGTTTGCCTTAAGAAGGCTAGCACAAACTGGGATACAGATCGAACGAGGCGCAGGCCTCCTGCCTGGGATCCTCCTAACTACTCCTGGTCGTCGACAGCGGGCTGCACATAGTAGTAGGCACCTCCACTGCCGTAGGAGTCGTCGTCGACGGTGGCGTCTGGCTCCTGGACTCCAGCATCTGGTTGCGACAACCAGGTAGAAAGGAAAGGGGGAAAAGAGGGAGAGAAGCAACCGTGAGTACTCATCCAAAGTACTCGCAAGCAAGGAGCTACACTACATATGCATGGGTATATGTGTAAAGGACCGTATCAGTGGACTGAACTGCAGAATGCCAGAATAAGAGGGGGATAGCTAGTCCTGTCGAAGACTACGCTTCTGGCAGCCTCCATCTTGCAGCATGTAGAAGAGAGTAGATTGAAGTCCTCCAAGTAGCATCGCATAGCATAATCCTACCCGGCGATCCCCTCCTCGTCGCCCTGTTAGAGAGCGATCACCGGGTTGTATCTGGCACTTGGAAGGGTGTATTTTATTAAGTATCCGGTTCGAGTTGTCATAAGGTCAAGGTACAACTCCGGGTCGTCCTTTTACCGAGGGACACGGCTATTCGAATAGATAAACTTCCCTGCAGGGGTGCACCACATAACCCAACACGCTCGATCCCATTTGGCCGGACACACTTTTCTGGGTCATGCCCGGCCTCGAAAGATCAACACGTCGCAGCCCCACCTAAGCACAACAGAGAGGTCAGCACGCCGGTCTAAATCCTATGCGCGCAGGGGTCTGGGCCCATCGCCCATTGCACACCTGCACGTTGCATACGCGGCCGGAAGCAGACCTAGCCTAGTGGCGTTCCAGTCCAATCCGGCGCGCGCCACTCAGTCGCTGACGTCACGAAGGCTTCGGCTGATACCACGACGCCGGGATACCCATAACTACTCCCGCGTAGATGGTTAGTGCGTATAGACCAAATGGCCAGACTCAGATCAAATACCAAGAACTCGTTAAGCGTGTTATGTCGAAGTAACCGCGGACGCCGTCCAGGGCCAGGCCCACCTCTCACCTAGGCGGTCTCAACCTGCCCTGTCGCTCCGCCACAAAGTAACAGTCGGGGGCCGTCAGGAACCCAGGCCCACCTCTACCGGGATGGAGCCACCTGTCCTTTCAGCCCCCTCATCAGAATCACTTGCGGGTACTCAACGAGCCGACCCGACTTTAGTCACCACATGTGTCATGTATATAAAGTATATAGTATATACCCGTGATCACCTCCCGAAGTGATCACGGCCCAGTAGTATAGCATGGCAGACGGACAAGAGTGTAGGGCCACTGATGGAACACTAGCATCCTATACTAAGCAGTAGGATAGCAGGTAAGGGTAACAACTGTAGCAACAATGACAGGCTATGCATCAGTATAGGATTAACCGAAAGCAGTAACATGCTACACTACTCTAAGGCAAGCAGTATAGAGAAGAATAGGCGATATCTGGTGATCAAGGGGGGGGGGCTTGCCTGGAAGCTCTATTGTACAGGAAGAAGGGTCGTCGGTGACGTAGTCGTACTCAGTGGCATCAGCTCCGGTCTCCGGGTCTACCGGAGAAGAAGAGAGGGGGGGAAGAAACAGTAAATACGGAGCAAACAAAGCATCACAAAACATAACGAGGCAATACGGGGTGCTAGGTAAGCCCTAACGTGGTAGTAAGTGATACCGGTGAAGGGGGAAACATCCGGGAAAATATCCCCGGTGTTTCGCGTTTTCGGACAGATGAATCGGAGGGGAAAAGTTGCAGATTCACTATGCTAGGGACGCGTGGCGGACGAACGGGCTGCGTATCTGGATTCGTCTCGTCGTTCTGAGCAACTTTCATGTACAAAGTATTTTCATCCGAGCTACGGTTTATTTTATATGAATTTTAAAAGATTTAAATCATTATTAGGATTAGCAGAATTAATTAAATCAAAAGGCATTTATGACGTCATCATGACATCAGCGTGATGCAAGCGGTCAAAGTTGACCGTTGACCAGTCAACTAAATGGGTGGGTCCCGCATGTCATAGGCTGTTATCTAATTGACAGTAGTTAGATTTATTAGCAGGTTAATTAGGTTTAATTAACTAGATTAATTAAGTTAATTAATTAATTAATATTTTTATTTATTATTATCTTTTTTAAACCCCCTTTTTTATTTTCGTTCTTAGGGGTAGGCCCACTGTCATAGGCCCATGTGGCCAATCGGGCTAACGGGCGCGTGCTACGGGGCGGGCGCAGCCCGACAGGGCTCGCGGGCGTGGCCGCTGGCGGCCCCGAGTGTCGCCGCGGGGCAGTGGGGCAGAGCCGGCGCGTGATGGCGGCGGCGACGCTGAGAGGAGGAGGTGGGCAGGCGCGGGCGGAGCTGCAGCAGGC